>NC_143046.1:43855000-43955000 GCF_057628025.1 Oncorhynchus mykiss
CCATTCACAGAACAGCGCAAACTGGCTCTAACCAGAATAGAAAGAGGAGCAAGAGGACAAGTACATACGATTGTCTAGTTTGAGAAACAGAGCTCTCAAGTCCTCAACTGGCAGCTTCATTAACTTCTTGAGGGCCAGTGGCAGTATTCGGTATTTCGGATGACTGACGTGCCCAAAGTAAACTGCCTGTTACTCAGGCCCAGAAGCTAGGATTCGCATACAATTGGCAGTATTGGATAGAAAACTCTCCAACGTTTCTAAAACTGTTAAAGTAATGTATGTGAGTATAACAGAACTGATATGGCAGGAGAAAACCCGAGGAGAATCCATCCGGAATTTTTTATTTTAGGTGTCAGCCCATCCAAATCCTTGTTTATGGGAAAATCAAAGAAATACATCCCAGATTGCAGTTCCTAGGGCTTCCACTAAAAGTCAAGTCTTAACAAAGAATTTCAGGCTTGTTTTTTGAAAAATGAGCAAAACATTTATAGTTTTTCTAGGTGTCTCCCATTTTGGCTGTAGTATTGTGACATGCGTGGATGAGAGCGCGCACTTTGTTATTTATCTCCGGTAATAAACATACTATTCTCCGTCTTCAATTGTATTGTTTATTTACATATTAGAGTACCTGAGGATTGATTAGAAATGTTGTTTGACTTGTTTATTGGTAACTTTTGAGATTCATTTGTATGCATTTTGAACGAGGGAAACTGGTGGATTACTGAATCAAGCGCGCCAACTAAACTGACTTTCTGGGGATATAAAGGACTTTTTCAAACAAAATGACAATTTGTGATGTAGCTGGGACCCTTGGAATTGCAAACAGAGGAAGATCTTCAAAGGTAAGTGATTTATTTTATTGCTATTTCTGACTTTCGTGACGCCTCTGCTTGTTTGGAAAATGTTTAACGCTTTTGTATGCGGGTGCTGTCCTCAGATAATCACATGATATGCTTTCGCCGTAAAGCCTTTTTGAAATCTGACAAAGCAGCTGGATTAAGAAGAAGTTAAGCTTTGAAACAATGTAGGACACTTGTATTTTCATTAATGTTTAATATTACGATTTTGTATTTTGAATTTGGCATGCTCCGATTTCACCGGATGTTGTCAAATCTCCACTAGAGGGATTTACGCACTAAGAGGTTCATTAAATAGTACCCGCAAAACACCAGTCTTAACATCAACAGTGAATAGGCGACTCCGGGACGTTGGCCTTCTTGGCAGAGTTGCAAAGAACAAGCCATATCTAAGACTGGCCAATAAAAGGAAAATATTAAGGAGTGATGGTTGCTGATAATGGGCCTCTTGTACACCTATGTAGATATTCCTTTTTTTTTTTTTTTTCAATCAGCCATTTCCAGCTACAATAGTCATTTACAACATTAACAATGTCTTCACTGTATTTCTGATCAATTTGATGTTATTTTAAATGGACAAAAAAAGTGTTTTTCTTTCAAAAACAAGGACATTTCTAAGTGACCCCAAACTTTTGAACGGTAGTGTGTGTGTAAAAGTAAAGGAAAAAAACAGAAGCATTCACTAAGTTGTCTGAGGTTTACCTTGCCATGGAGGAGAAACAGCCTCAAACCATCTCAATTATCTTTAGCGGACACTTTAGGAAAGGACAAAGTCACTACAGGCCAAGGCTCGCTGACAATGGCCTGCACAGCCTACATTTGTAGTATACATTATTGGATACATTATAGGGTACCTTATTCCAGTGGTTCAATTCCTTTCCTTGAGTAACCATTAAGTACAGTTAGGTTGCCCCAGACCCACACTTGTGGTTGTCCACGACAACACAACTGTACTGTTGGGGTTACTCAAGGAAAAGTGTTAACTGATAAGGTACCCTTTGGTAATGTTTCCAGTACACACAAAGCTTCACGAACTCACCTTTTTGCGGAAAATAGGCTTGGTCTGTCCACCGTAACCGGACTGCTTTCTGTCATATCTCCTCTTACCTAAAACACATATCAGTTATTTATCTTGGAACACATTGCGGTCCATGCTACCTGCCAATGCTTATTTTGAGACAAACTCACCTTGTGCATAGAGGGAATCCTTTCCCTTCTTGTACTGGGTAACTTTGTGAAGCTGGTGCCTCTTGCACTTCTTGCAGTAGGTCCTGCGCGTCTTTGGTACGTTCACCTGAATCACACAAACATTAATTTAGAAACATGTACACCGACAGTGCAGTAGTATAGTACATTGTCATTTACAGTACCTCTGCATTCGTATTTATTCACTGAACACTGGGCATCAAAACAAATATCCAGTATGGTGGTCAGGTCACTACCATTCAACCTAAGGAGCTGCTACAAGAGCCTTTTCCCATCTGTGGCATTTTTCCCATCTGTGGCATTTTTGTTCAAAATACTAGTTACATGTGCATACTTTCTGCCACAAAGTTATATAATCAAGTCTACCAACAATCGGTTTGGTGGCCGGCTGGCTCTATAAGGTAACGTAGAGACACCATTGTCTCCTTAACGTGCACCACTTAGCTACTTGAAGACCAGCCTATTGTACATTTGCTACGTTTAAAAACGGTAACAAGTACTTAGCAATGATGCACATCTAAAATGGCAATACCAACTTAATTATGTTGCCAAAAATAAAATAACGTGGGCGATTTCATGTTCCATGTAGCTAGCGATATGACCGATGTAATCATTCGCTCGAGTTTTGTTATAGGCAACTATATTGGGATATACAGATACAATCACTAATAATGGGCTAAATGTGTCCCTAACCATTGCGTTCACACATTAGGCACTTTAGAACGTAGCTAGTGCATGTATATTTCAAAGATTACAGTAGATGTTTTAAGCGTATTCATGGTGAAGTTTCATACCATTGTGACGGCCCGATCCAGACGAAAAAAGGAAGAACGAAGCCGGTAGCACTCCTTCGTAAAGACCATTGGCTGATGCAGAAGTATAGGTCCTAATTTTTTGAACACTGCCACCTTATGTTTGGGAGTGTGGAATATAACCAAATACTTTATATTACAGAAGTAGGCCTTCAGTACAAAGCCTCAATAAACAGCACGGGATCTGGCACCTCTCTGTTTTGGACTGTTTCGTTCCGATGTTGTGCCGAAAATCTCCCGGTGTCGTCCCCGGCAAGATGCCGCCCTGGGTGGCTGCCCATGTCGCCCGTACTTAAATCCGCTACTGATTTTGTATTAGTCTATAAATACATATTTTTTTCCAAAATTCGTAATCTCTCTATGTTGGAGACCAAAGCAAGGCTGCGTGAGAAGCCCAACTGTATCTCTCACAGAACTAGAATGAGATTCACTTTCTACAATCTCTCTCCCTCTCGTTGCAACCTGCGAGAAGGGTTCTGGAGGAGCTGCAACAGCCCTGATGAATTGAAATACATTTGCCAAAGTCTGTTCAGAAACAAATTAAATCATTTAGAATAGCCTACTACACGATCACTGGTCATCCCTACTGCCTCTGATCTCACTAAACAAAAACGCTTCGTTTGTAAATTATGTCAAAGTGTTGGACTGTGCCCCTGGCTATCCATAAATGTAAGACAATAGTGCGGTCTGGTTTGCTTAGTATAAGGAATTTTTTATTATTTATACATTTACTTGTAATACTTAACTAGGCCTATTTTAAAACCCAAATACGTTTAGACTTTTACTCAAGTAGTATTTTACTGGGGGACTTTTACCTGAGTCACTTTCTATTAAGGTACACCACATGACCAAAAGTATGTGGACACGTGCTCGTTGAACATCTCATTCCAAAATCATGGGCATGGATTTGGTCCCCCACTTTGCTGCTATAACAGCCTCCACTCTTCTGGGAAGGTTTTCCACAAGATGTTGGAACATTGGACTTGCTTCCATTCAGTCACAAGAGCATTAGTGAGGTCAGGCACTGATGTTGGGCTATTAGGCCTGGCTTGCAGTCGGACCTAGCCCGAACCATGAAAAACTGCCCCAGACCATTATTCCTCCTCCACCAAAGTTTACAGTTGGCACTATGCATTGGGGCACGTCGCATTCTCCTGGCATCCGCCAATTCAAGATTCATCCACCAGATCCGCCAGATGGTGAAGCTTGATTCATCACTCCAGAGAACTCCGCTCCGGAGTCCAATGGCGGCGAGCTTTACACCACTCCAGCCGACGCTTGGCATTGCGCATGGTGATCTTAGGGTTGTGTGCGGCTGCTCGGCCATTGAAACCCATTTCATGAAGCTCTTGTCCAATAGTTATCGTGCTGACATTGCTACCAGAGGCAGTTTGGATCTCTCACGTCAACCGAGGAGAGACGATTTTTACCTGCTATGCACTTCAGCACTCAGCGGTCCTGTTCTGTGAGCTTGTGTGCCACTTACTGGCTGAGCCGTTGTTTTTCCTACATGTTTCCACTTCACAATAACAGCACTTACAGTTGACCGGGAAGCTCTAGGAGGGCAGAAATTGGACAAACTGACTTGTTGGAAAGGTGGCATCCTATGACGTTGCCACATTGAAAATCACTGAGCTCTTCAGTAAGGCCATTCTACAGCCTATCTTTGTCTATGGAGATTGTATTGCCGTGTGCTCAATTTTATACACCTGTCAGGAAGTTGTGTGGCTGAAATAGCTGAATCCACTAATTTGAAGGGATGTCCACATACATTTATTTATACAGTAAGAGTCAAAAGTTTGGACACACCTAATCATTCAAGGGTTTTTCTTTATTTGTACTATTTTCTACATTGTAGAATAATAGTGAAGACATCAAAACTATGAAATAACACATATGGAATCATGTAGTAACCAAAAAAGTTAAATCAAAATATATTTTATATTTGACATTCTTCAAAGTAGCCGCACATTGCCTCGATGACAGGTTTGCACACTCTTGGTATTCGCTCAACCAGCTTCATGAGGTAGTTAGGTGGAATGCATTTCAATTAACCGGTGTGCCTTGTTAAAAGTGAATTTGTAGAATTTCTTTCCTTCTTAATGTGTTTGAGCCAATCAGTTGTGTTGTGACAAGTTAGGGGTGGTATACAGAAGATTGCCCTATTTGGTAAAATACCAAGTCCATATTATGTCAAGAACAGCTCAAATAAGCAAAGAGAAATGACAGTCCATCATTACTTTAAAAACTTATTTGGGATCGGTGTCACGTCCACGGGATGGTTGAGCTAATGTAGGCTAATGCGATTAGCATGAGGTTGTAAGTAACAAGAACATTTCCCAGGACATAGACATATCTGATATTGGTAGAAAGCTTAAATTCTTGTTAATCCAACTGCACTGTTCAATTTACAGTACCTATTACTATTACAGTAATAGAATCCTATTCTATTGTTTGAGGAGAGTGCACAATTTTGAACATGAAAAGTTATTAATAAACATTTAGGTACATTTGGGCAGTCTTGATGCAACATTTTGAACAGAAAATACAATGGTTCATTGGATCAGTCTAAAACTTTGCACATAAACTGCTGCCATCTAGTGGCCAAAATCAATATTGCACCTGGGTTGGAATAATACATTATGGTCTTTCTCTTGCATTTAAAAAATTATAGTACAAAAAAATACAAAATAACGTTTGTTTTTTTCTTTGTATTATCTTTTACCAGATCTATTGTATATTTTCAATTATTTAACACTTTTTTGGTTACTACATTTTTTGGTTACAACACTCCTGTGTTGTGTTGGCTATGTGCTTAGGGTCGTTATCCTGTTGGAAGGTGAACATTCGCCCCAGTCAGAGGTCCTGAGCTATCTGGAGCAGGTTTTCATCAAGGCTCGCTCTGTACTTTGCTCCCTTCATTTTCCCTCGATCCTGACTAGTCTCCCATTCTCTGCCGCTGAAAAACACCCCCACATCATGATGCTGCCACCACCATGCTTCACCATAAGGATGGTGCCAGGTTTCCTCCAGACGTGACGTTCGACATTCAGGCCAAAAAGTTCAATCTTGGTTTCATCAGACCAGGGAATCTTGTTTCTCATGGTCTGAGAGTCTTTTAGGTGTTTTTGGCAAACTCCAATTGGGCTGCTATGTGGCCTTTTACTGAGGAGTGGCTTCCGTCTGGCCTCTCTACCATAAAGGCCTGATTGGTGGAGTTCTGGAGACCAAATCCCTCACCTCCCTGACCAAGGGTCTTCTCCTCAATTGCTCAATTTGGCCTGGAGGACAGCTTTAGGAAGAGTCTTGGTGGCTCCAAACTTATTCCATTTAACAATGACGGAGGCGACTGTGTTCTTGGGGACCTTCATTGTTGCAGAAATGTTTTGGTACCATTCCCCAGATCTGTGCCTGGAAACAATCCTGAGCTCTACAGACAATTCCTTTGACCTCATGGCTTGGTTTTTGCTCTGACATGCACTGTCAACTGTGGGACCTTATACAGACAGGTGTATGCGTTTTCAAATAATGTCCAATCAATTTAATTTACCACATGTGGACTCTAATCAAGTTGTAGAAATATCTCAAAGATGATCAATGGAAACAGGATGCACCTGAGCTTATTTTTGAGTCTCAGAGCAAAGGGTCTGAATACTTATGTGAACAAGGTATCTCTGTTTTTATTTTTTATACATTTGCTAACATTTCTGAAAACCAGTTTTTGCTTTGTCATTATGGGGTATTGTGTGTAGATTGATGAGAAAAAATGATGTCATCAATTTTAGAATAAGGCTGTAATGTAACAAAATGTGGAAAAACTCAAGGGGTCTGAATACTTTCCAAATGCACTGTGCTATAGGAAGCCACCCTTGTAGAATGGTGCAAACAGTGTACTATGACAGTGTACTATGACAGTGCCATTGTCTCCTGCGCTTCCCACCAACATTTTCTCGTGCGCCCACAAATGTTTGGTTTTCCGTGTCTGCATTACTTGCCAGGGAAGGGAAACATTCTGCGATTATTGAAGCATAGTATCAACAAGGTGGCTCTGAGAATATTGATTTCAACATAGGAGCCAACAAATGGGCTCTGTCTGGTATTATCGTGTTGCCTATGCAGTAGTTGCACGATCTTTGTGATTATTGTATATTTTCATAAGCCCTACATACACACTATAGCTAAGTAACTTAGCAATATTTAATGATGTTTTACCAGCAAGATTGATCTGTTAGAATATCTCATTTTAATTGAGGAAGATGTCAAAGCAAGACTGATAAGAGTGAGAGGTGGAAATGCATTATACCAGAGGCGGGTAGACTACAGGTAGGGATTAGGGATGCAGGTGAGGATGTGGATGAAGTAGGCCTAGAACAATAAGTTTAATAAAATGTTTGCCCAACTTAATCATGAATGATTTGCGTTATCTCAATTATCATTCTGTCACTGCATGACAATGTACAATTGGTTCTATTAGGGACAGATAGAAATGTACTGGGGGTGAGGGCTGTCTAGCAGTTGTTTTTTTTGTTACTTCGGGAGGCTTGTGTGTTTTTTTTGGGGGGGGGGGGGGGTTTACATTTGTTCTTCTGCTCGTATTTACCCTATAAACAATGGCTTGACGTACTTTTGATATTACCCTAATAAAGTTTAGAAGCTTTTATGAAGGTTTGATATGGTGTGGCCATTATTAAGCTTAAGCTACTGCAGGCACGATCTCTTTGATAAGAAGGCAGTGCGCCCTGGGCTCCAACTGACTGACAGTTGAACTTGAGGCGAGGAAGACTGTTTCAGGCCTACCAGAGTTACTCCTATAATCTAACAATATAATGCTTGTCTTTATACAAAATATTTGGATAAAAAATGTACAAATTACCCTCCTTCTGTAAGTCTATATCTGTGTAGCCAATAAAGAAATGCATGTCGGTGTCATAGCATGCCACCGGCATATCTCTAAGGGGTTAGGCCTAACCTTCTCTTCCTTTATATAGGGTATATATATTTATTAAAATATGAATATCATACAGTGGACTCAAACCCAGAATCTCTAGTGGCACAGCTAGCACTGCAATGCAGTGCCTTAGATCACTGCGCCACTCGGGAGACCAGAAACAACACCTTCTAATAAAATAAACAAACCCGTAACCCCTTTCCGGTAATCTAAATATCCTTGCTAGACAACCATTTTCAGGTCTTGCTATATATTTTCAAGTAGATTTAAGTCAACACTTGAACTCGACCACTCTGGAACATTAACTCTTCTTGGTAAGCAATTTCAGTGTAGACTTGACCTTGTGTTTTAGGTTATTGTCCTACTGATGGTGGAAAGCAGACTGAACCAGGTTTTCGTCTAGAATTTTGCCTGTGCTTAGCTACATTCGGTTTCATTTTTTTATCCTGAAAAACTCCCCAGTCCTTGATGATTACAAGCATACCCATAACACTGATAAGCTTGAATATATGGAGGGTGGTACTCAGTCATGTGTTGTATTGGATTTTCCCCAAACATAACACTTAATATTTAGGACAAAAAGAGAATTGCTTTGTCACATTTTTTGCAGTATTACTTTAGTGTCTTGTTGGAAACAGGATGCATGTTTTGGAATATTTGTATTCTGTACAGGCTTCCTTCTTTTCACTCTGTCAATTAGGATAGCATTGTGGAGTAACTACAATGTTGTTGATCCATCCTCAGTTTTCTTCTTTAACTATTTTAAAGTCACCATTGGCCTCGTGGTGAAATCCCTGAGCGCTTTCCTTCCTCTCCCGCAACTGAGTTAGGAAGGATGCCTGTATTTTTTTTTTACTTACTGGGTGTATTGATACACCATCCAAAGTGTAATGAATAACTTCACCATGATCAAAGGGATATTCAATGTCTGCTTTTTTATTTTTACCCATCTACCAATAAGTGCCCTTCATTGCGAGGCATTGGAAAAGCTCCCTGGTCTTTGTGGTGGAATCTTGAAATTCACTGCTCGACTGAGGGACCTTACAGATAATTGTATGTGTGGGGTACAAAGATGAGGTAGTAATTCAAAAATCATGTTAAACACTATTAAACACTATTATGCAACTTATGTGACTTGTTAAGCAAATATTTACTCCTGAACTTTCAGCTTTTCATTTGTAATTCATTTGTAAGCAAATTTAAAAACATAATTTCACTTTGACATTATGGGGTATTGTAGTTTAGGCCATTTGACTTGGCCATTCTAACACCTGGATATGTTTATTTTTGAACCATTCCATTGTAGATTTTGCTTTATGTTTTGGATCATTGTCTTGTTAGAAGACAAATCTCCGTCCCAGTCTCAGGTCTTTTGCAGACTCCATCAGGTTCTTCCAGAATGGTCCTGTATTTGGCTCCATCCATCTTCCCATCAATTTTAACCATCTTCCCTGTCCCTGCTGAAGAAAAGCAGGCCCAAACCATGATGCTGCCACCACCATGTTTGACAGTGGGGATGGTGTGTTCAGCTGTGTTGCTTTTACGCCAAACATAACGTTTTGCATTGTTGCCAAAAAGTTCAATTTTGGTTTCATCTGACCAGAGCACCTTCTTCCACATGTTTGGTGTGTCTCCCAGGTGGCTTGTGGCAAACTTTAAACGACACTTTTTATGGATATCTTTAAGAAATGGCTTTCTTCTTGCCACTCTTCCATAAAGGCCAGATTTGTGCAATATACGACTGATTGTTGTCCTATGGACAGAGTCTCCCACCTCAGCTGTAGATCTCTGCAGTTCATCCAGAGTGATCATGGGCCTCTTGGCTGCATCTCTGATCAGTCTTCTCCTTGTATGAGCTGAAAGTTTAGAGGGACGGCCAGGTCTTGGTAGATTTGCAGTGGTCTGATACTCCTTCCATTTCAATATTATCACTTGCACAGTGCTCCTTGGGATGTTTAAAGCTTGGGAAATATTTTTGTATCCAAATCCGGCTTTAAACTTCTTCACAACAGTATCTCGGACCTGCCTGGTGTGTTCCTTGTTCTTCATGATGCTCTCTGCGCTTTTAACGGACCTCTGAGACTATCACAGTGCAGGTGCATTTATACGGAGACTTGATTACACACAGGTGGATTGTATTTATCATCATTAGTCATTTAGGTCAACATTGGATCATTCAGAGATCCTCACTGAACTTCTGGAGAGAGTTTGCTGCACTGAAAGTAAAGGGGCTGAATAATTTTGCACGCCCAATTTTTCAGTTTTTGATTTGTTAAAAAAGTATGAAATATCCAATAAATGTCGTTCCACTTCATGATTGTGTCCCACTTGTTGTTGATTCTTTACAAAAAATACAGTTTTATATCTTTATGTTTGAAGCCTGAAATGTGGCAAAAGGTCTCAAAGTTCAAGGGGGCCGAATACTTTCGCAAGGCACTGTACATTCAGAGCCTTAGATAGAAATATATCCAGAGGTACAGTATACTGTATATATCGTAACAGCTCCACCTTGTCCTCTGCCAAAATTCTCACCATATACACCAACAGTGTTGTTCAATTTAACCCACATAGCCCTCAACACATGTTCAATCTCATCTCTTTTTGCTTGAACCAGGAAGCTCCGCCACGAGAACTTGGTTAAGCTGTATGGTGTGTGCACCAAACAAAGGCCCATCTACATTGTCACAGAGTTCCTCTCCAATGGCTGCCTGGTCAGCTACCTGCGAGAAGGCCTGAAGCAGCACATATCCCTGGAAAAGTGTAAGGACGTCACAGAGGGCATTGCCTACCTGGAGGCTCAGCAGTACATCCACAGAGACCTGGTAAGAGATGTACTTATAAGATATGAGTCAAATAGCTTAGGTTTTGCAGTTTGCACTTTTGGGGGCTATTCCACTGACTGTTGATTTCAAACTAAATCAAGCGCAGCTTGAGAGATTTGAAAGACTCAGCAGGTTTGATACTGATTTGGTACTGTAGGCTACTGTCCTATACTACACTACACAATACTGACCTCAAATAACAAATACTGTGTTCTTCTTCTCAGGCTGCCAGAAACTGCTTGGTAGATACCAATGGGACCATTAAAGTCAATGACTTTTGACTGTCAAGGTAAAGACTGAATGTTGTGCTTGATTCTGGCAGCTTTTACAAATAATCACACACTGCAGAAATACCTGACAAATAAATAAAATCTACAGTTCATTCTTACAGCAATATTATGGAATTAGAGCTACTTCTATGACAAATTAACAACTCTCCCTGTTATTTCAGGTATGTCCTGGATGACGAGTACACCAGCTCTGCAGGCTCCAAGTTCCCTGTGGGCTGGTCACCTCCTGAGGTCCTGTAAATTCAGCAGCAAGTCAGACATCTGGGCTTATGGTTAGTAAAGGCAACCTATCTTGGCCAGGTCCCAGATCTGTAACCAGACTATAACACCAATGAACATAGGAGTTGGCTAGAGCAGACAGATCTGGGAACAGGCTACACCTATCCAGCCTATATTCACAAACTATTTTATTCCGATGATGATAATTTAATACATATTGACAAGGTTAACTTGCTCTCCATAGGGGTCTTAATGTGGGAGGTCTACACCTTGGGAAAACTGCCCTACGAACGGTTAAACAGCAATGAGATAGTGGATAAGGTTTCAAGATGCCATCGCCTCTATCGCCCCCATATGGCCAATGACAGTCTTCACCATCCTGACCAGCTGTTGGCTGGATGTACGTACAGTATACAGAATAATGCCTGGTCCCAGATCTGTGTATTCTATCTTTCCAACTTTTATGGTCATTGTCAAGCCAAACAGCACCGTTCTGGGATAAGGCTAACTAAGTGGGGCTCAAAGATAATGGTCAGAGAAATGGACATACATGTCAGCTTGACAACTTGTAATCTAATTGTTTGCCCCACCCTCATGTATTGTATCTCCTCTTGCGTTGACTGGCAGAAGACGGACGAGAGACCCACCTTTCAAGAGCTGTCGGTGACTGTTCAGGACTTGCTCTACGAGCTCCAGTAGATCCAACCACCATATTCTGATTGAAACACAGTTCACAGACTCACCCCTCTGGCAGATACACTTCCTCATGCAGAAAAGACTGAAGTCTTCGTCAATTCAGGGCCTAATCCATTCTGGACATCATCCATTGGAGAAGTAGATGAAACTTAAACTTAAAGAATTCCTGTGAGAGAGCTGAGAGATGCGTTATGGTTGAACATGGGACTCTTATGACAAACTCCAGTAGTTAAATAAAATCTTATTTGAGGAATGTAACTGTTGGTAATTGAGAACATGCTAGATATGAAATGTTTTTCCTTATTTAATTATTATGTTTTCCTTTATTACTATCATTGGTAAATTGCTTTCAATTAAATATATTATATAGTCCTATCTATTTCTGTAAGATTTCATATGTATTTACTGTCTATCCACTGAAATGTATACTAAGTAGAAATCCATTTTATCAACTGAAAATGTAGCTATGTGGTTTTATAAAACTATTGAGAAAGAACAGTAGCCTGCCTACCTTGCATTGTCTGAGCCTCTATCTCAGAGAAACATTTTGCACATGACATTAAGGATAGTCAGAAAGGGAGACTCAGTATCTCTGAGAGGAAGTTGATCAAATGTATTTACCACGTCATTTTTTTTGGACCCAAATCCAATGAAATGCACTGTTATTAGGGGCGCACTTTCTGATTGGTCGAGCTCTTCCGTTTCCTGTGATGAGCCTAGCCTATCCAACAAACGTGAAGGTCTGTGAATATCTCTGTTCAATTTATAAGCGATTTCTGCATGAACATGGAGAACCAAGGAGCAACAGCAGACCCTCAACTTCAGCAATTCATCGAAATCGAGTCCCAAAAACAAAGGTTTCAGCAGTTGGTTCATCAGATGACTGAAGTGTGTTGGGTAAGAAACGTTTCCGCAATGATATCTAGCAAGCTAGCTAGCTACTTGAACATCAATTGAATGAATGCATAGACAGTTAGCCAATAGTACAATGGGCATGTAGACTCCTTAATTGTACTAGCTAGTTTGTGTTTAGTAGCTAGCTAGTTTGTAATGCCGGTTAGTTACAGCATCCTCTGGACGTCCCAACTCTGACGTTACCCCATTAAAGGTAACGTCAGGATTCCAGATAAAATTTAAACACCTTTTTTTTGTGGTTAGTGTTAAGTTATTCATGCCTGATGCAATGTCCTCCACTCCATGCAATGACGTGATCCAACCAATGATTGAACACCTGTCTCCTCTGGTTCTCCACAGGAGAAATGCATGGACAAACCTGGGCCAAAGCTGGATTCCCGGACAGAGATCTGCTTTGTGAACTGTGTAGAGCGCTTCATTGACACTAGCCAATTCATCCTGAACAGACTGGAGCAGACACAGAGGAGTAAGGTCTCCTTCTCAGAATCCATGTCTGAATAGTCTAGCAACAACCTCCTCGACTGGATGGACTGACAATCAAGATGTGGCTTACAGCAATACCAGCTTTCTATATGGTGCAATGAGAACACTGTCCAAAAACCAGGGTGGGGAAGAAACATGATGTTTTGATAAAAGTTCCTTGGTTTTGCACCTTGCATCATGTCACCAAGACAAATAAAGAGTCGTGGCCAATTTCTCTCACCTAGCAGGACACAAGATTAATGCCACGTTCACGTGCTAGTCAGACCTAGGAAACTCAAATTTCCGACACGCTAACTGGTTGTATTAATACATGTTCCGCGTTCAACAAATGAGCAAGTTGTACACTTCCGAGTTTCCGGCTATTATTTGGTTGATAGCAAATATCTTCGTATTGTTATTCTGAAACTGTTGTAAATTGAATGAAAGAGCCTGTCGCATGTTGATCATATCATGATAACTGAGATGGGAGATCTTTCATTCGTCTGATTTTATAAAAATATTGACCAGCTGTTGAGGTTGTGTCCTGGGGCATTGAAGAGAAGGGACAAATAAATGGGACAGTCAATTTAGCCACCGCCTCGGAAAGCCACTGGAACTCACTGCATTCAGTATCAAGTCAGAGTACGAACAATGTCTTGTTGGGAAAAGGGCATAATCTATAGCTGAAACAAGTGTGCCATTGTATATTTGCAATAAACAACTATATTGCCTAATTTCTCATCGTTGGCCATGACTTGAATACAATGTGGTCCCAGTATTAGGGTATTGCTGCGTAAAATTTTGAAGATAATTGTTTATTCACATACTCAACTAAAGAATCAGCAGTATTTTACAAATAAATTAAGAAATGCAATAGTATGGCACATGCGGTAGGAATGCATTTCAAAAGTGTTTGTCTAGGAAAGAGCCTCAGTTAATACTGATTCATATCCATGATCAGTGAAATAATACAATTAAGGTATTACAGTAACTTGTTAGTCAGATTTTGTTAAATCTTCACACAACCAGTAACTTCTTGTACGAAACACAGATTTAACTGCCTACACTAAGGTAAAAGCTGCATTGCCTTGATTCACAGTAGGTCTTGTGGCATTTTTAAAGACATTAAAATCCAGGAATGAGACCAATAGGCCTATCAATAAGTCAGTGAAAAACAAGGCAGTTCGGTAAACTATTTGATCTCAAAACTAATATCAATACATTCAATTTGATCACACTTCGTGACTTCATATTTTAAAGTGTGTACCTTTAACTCATTCATAGCACTACATACAGTTGAAGTCGGAAGTTTACATACACCTTAGACAAATACATTTAAATTCAGTTTCACGATTCCTGACATTTAATCCTAGTAAAAATTCCCTGTCTTAGGTCAGTTAGAATCACCACTTTATTTTAAGAATGTGAAATGTCAGAATAATAAGTGATTTATTTCAGCTTTCATTTCTTTCATCACATTCCCAGTGGGTCAGAAGTTTACATACACTCAATTAGTATTTGGTAGCATTGCCTTTAAATTGTTGAACTTGGGTCAAACATTTTGGGTTGCCTTCCACAAACTTCCTACAATAAGTTGGGTAAATTTTGTCCCATTCCTCCTGACAGAGCTGGTGTAACAGTCATGTTTGCAGGCCTCCTTACACGCTTTTTCAGTTCTGCCCACAACTTTTCTATAGGATTGATGTCAGGGCTTTGTGATGGCTACTCCAATGACTTTGTTGTTCTTAAGCCATTTTGTCACAACTTTGTAAGTATGCTTGGGGTCGTTGTCCATTTGGAAGACCCAATTGCGACCAATCTTTCACTTCCTGACTGATGTCTTGAGATGTTGCTTCAATATATCCACATAATTTCCCCCCTCGTGATGCCATCTATTTTGTGAAGTGCACCAGTCCCTCCTGCAGCAAAGCACCCCCACAACATGATGTGCTTCACGGTTGGCATGGTGTTCTTCTGGCTTGCAAGCCTCCCCCTTTTCCCTCCAAACATAACGATGGTCATAATGGCCAAGCAGTTCTATTTTTGTTTCATCAGACCAGAGGACATTTCTCCAAAAAGTACGATCTTTGTCCCCATGTGCAGTTAAAAACCTAGTCTGGCTTTTGAATGGTGGTTTTGGAGCAGTGGCTTCTTCCTTACTGAGCTTCTTCCTTGCTGAGCGGCCTTTCAGGTTGTCGATATAGGACTTGTTTTTGTGTGGATATAGATACTTTTGTACCTGTTTCCACCAGCATCTTCACAAAATCCTTTGCTGTTGTTCTGGGATTGATTTACACTTTTCGCAACAAAGTACGTTCTTCTCTAGGAGACAGAATGCATCTCCTTCCTGAGCGGTATGACGGCTGCATGGTCCCATGGTGTTTATAGTTGCGTAGTATTGTTTGTACAGATGAACGTGGTACCTTCAGGCGTTTGGAAATTGCTTCCAAGGATGAACCAGACTTGAGGTCTACAATTTGTTTTCTGAGGTTTTGGCTGATTTTTTTGATTTTCCCATGATGTCAAGCAAAGAGGCACTGAGTTTGATGGAAGACCTTGAAATGTATCCACAGGTACACCTCCAATTGACTCAAATTATGTCAATTAGCCTATCAGAATCTTCTAAAGCCATGACATCATTTTCTGGACTTATCAAAGCTGTTTAAAGGCACAGTCAACTTAGTGTATGTAAACTCTGATCCACTGGAATTGTGATACAGTGAATTATAAGTGAAATAATCTGTAAACAATTGTTGGAAAAATCACTTGTGTCATGCACTAAGTAGATGTCCTAATCGACTTGCCAAAACTATAGTTTGTTAACAAGACATTTGTGGAGTGGTTGAAAAACGTGTTTTAATGACTCCAACCTAAGTGCATGTAAACTTCCGACTTCAACTGTACATAAACCAGTTTTATATACTTTAGTAACAACATCTAGAGATAAACGGGAGACCTGTTGAGTGGTTTAGGCATACCCTTAAGTAAAAATTAAATGCTATTGAACTTTGCTAATAGCTCAACGTGTCCATCTTTGTCATTATAGAAATCCAGAGTGCTGACTAGATTACAGTTCATGACCATTCTAGCAAGGCAAACTATCCTTCCAGTGGTTATTGCATTATAAGATTTAACTCAATACATATTTAGTGATCATACTTTTCACTTCTCTACGCAGGTGTTTAAATATCAAATAAACAGAAATGTAAAGCTTGGCAATGGGCAATTGGTCTCTGAACATTTAGCCTTTGTCTAAGCAGGGTTGAGGTCAATTCAGTTTAATTCAGGAAATTAATGAATTGAAAATTGCCTATTGTTTTCTGAGAGCATTTTGAGTCATGAATTGAGCTTCAATCATACTGAATTGACCCCAACCCAGGTGTTAAGTGGTGACAAAGCCATTGTTCCTCCACATGGAGCACTCTGGAGATACCCGCCCTTTGAGCTCCCCTCTCTGGGCAGGGCCACGTAAGGCTGCTGGCCCCAGGGGGACCCTGGAGGCCCCTTCCTCAGGTACAGTGGCAGTGAGTCCCAGCTGAATGTGATGTCTTTACATGCATGAAGGAGGAAGATACCCAGGATGATTGTGAGGAACCCACTGACGGTTCCCGCAGCTCCGGCCGTGGTCATGCTCAGCCATTCCTTGAAGAGGATGGCTGAAAAACACCATTACGGAGGTGGTGAAGAACACTTGGGCGTGTTGTAAATGTAAATGTTCAGATAGCTGATCTGGATGCTGACGTAGATCACCAGGCAGATGAGTAGACACCAAAACAGGGGTTCCTTTAGGACAGTGGTGCCGATGAATTGCTTGATGACAATGAACAACAGACACAATGAATCCTGGGAGAGACCACAGTCGGAACGCTTGAATGAGTACATTCTGGGAGCATGATGCAATAGTTTATCTTTTTGCATTTTTACATATTAACAAGCCAATAATTTTATGGATCAGTGGCTCTTAACCAATGCTGAGTGATTTAGCATAGGTCACTATGAGACATTGATATGACTGATGTAACATGTTTCTCAAATTATAATCTTAGTTCGTAGCAGGCTGCTCCAAAAAGATTGTCAGCGTTATCAAGGAGATAGGCCTAAAGAAGGCGCCATACATATTTACTAATCGTAATAAAATGAAATAAAAATGGATTTGTCACGAGCGGCGAACACAACGGTTGTAGACTTTACAGTGAAATGCATGTTTACAAGCCCTTCCCAACAATGCAGAGTCTAAAGAATGGCCCTAAATAACAAAGTCGGGATGGAACTCGTAAGATGTCGCCCTTCTCCGTCGTCGACATCTTACACAATGAGTAGGGTTGGGAATTGCCAGGGACCTCACAATATGATATTATGACGATACTTAGTGCCTTCAGAAAGTATTCATACCTCCTGACTTATTCCACATTTTGTTGCATTACAGCTTGAATTCAAAATTGATTAAATTGAAATATATAATTTACAAAAGTATTCACACCCCATTGCTATGACACTACAAATTGAACTCAGGTGCATCCAATTTCCTTTGATAATCCTTGAGATGTCACTACATCTTTGAGTCCACCTGTGGCCAATTCAATTGTTTGGACGATTTAGAAAGAAACACACCCATCTCCATATAAGGTCCCACAGTTAACATTGCATGTCAGAGCGGAAACTCTGGCAAGGAACTGTAGGTCTCAGAGATAGAATTGTGATGAGGCACAGATCTGGGCAAGGGTATAAAACAATTTCTAGAGTGTTGAAAGTTTCCAAGAGCACAGTGGTCTCCATTATTGGGAAATTGAACAAATATTGAACTACCCAGACTTGAGCTGGCCGTCTGAGCAACCAGGCAAGAAAGACCTTGGTCAGGGAGGTAACCAAGAACCCAATGACCACTCTGACAGAACTATAGAGTTCCTTGGCTGAGATGGGAGAACCTGTCAGAAGGACAACAGTCTCTACAGCATTTCACCAATCTGGGGCTTTATGGGAGAATGGTCAGACGGAAAAGGCACATGACAGCGAGCCTGGAGTTTGCAAAAATACACATGAAAGACTCAGTGCATAAGGTAAAAGAGCTTGTGGTCTTATGACACACATTTTACTCTTTGGCCTGAATGCAAAGCACTATATCTGGAGAAGGCACTGCCTATTATCTGTCTAATGCCATTCTTACCGTGAAGCATGGTTGTGGCACCATCATGCTATGGGGATGCTTTTCAGTGGCAGGGACTGGGAGGGAACAATGAATGGTGCCAAATACAGGAAAATCCTTGATGAGAACCTGCTTTAGAGTGCAAACGACCTTAGACTGGGGGGCGAAGATTTATGTTCCAACAGGACACTGTCCCCAAGCTTACAGCCAAAGCAACGGTGGAATTGCTTCAGAATAAGAATGTGAAAGTCCTTAAGTGGCCCAGGCAATAAAGAGACTTGAATCCCATTGAAAATCTGTGGAAAGACTTGAAATTGCTGTTCACTGCCGCTCCCCATCTAACCAAACAGCGCTTGAGAAAATATGCATGGAAGAATGGGAAAAAACAAGCAATGGACATTAGACCGGAGGAAATCTGTCCTTTGGTCTGATGAGTCCAAATTTGAGATTTTTGGTTCCAACCGCCGTGTCTTTGTGAGACGCAGAGTAGGTAAACGGATGATCTCTGCATGTGTGGTTCACAGGAAGGGAGGAGCAAAATGGAGTCATGATCAGATTTGCCGAAAGGAGGGCAGAGGAGGGCCATGAAGACATTTAGATTTTTTTTTACTGTAGCAGTGGTCCAAGGTTTTTCCAGCGAGAGTACTACAATCAATGTGTTGGTAGAACTTCGGTAGCGTTTTCCTCAAATGTACTTAATATCAGCAGCTACAATAAATGCGGCCTCAGGATATCTGGTTTCCAATTTGCATAAAGTCCAGTGTAGTTCTTTGAAGGCCATCATCGTATCGGCTAGAGGGGGAATATACACGGCTGTGACTATAACCGAAGATAATTATCTTGGGAAGTAATACGGTCAGCATTTGATTGTGAGGTATTCTAGGTCGGGTGAACAAAAGGACTTCAGTTTTTGTATGTTATCACAATTACACCATGAGTACTTAATCATGAAACATACACCGCTCTTTTCTTCTTCCCAGAGAGTTCTTTATTCCTGTCTGCGCGATGTACTAAGAACCCAGCAGGCTGTGTGGACGGGGAAAGTATATCCCGAGAGAGCCATGTTTCGATTTAACAGAGTATGTTACAATCCCTGATCCCTGGAAGGAGATCCTCGTCCTGAGCTTGTCTACTTTATTATCCAGAGACTGAACATTAGCGAGTAATATACTCGGAAATGGTGGATGGTGTGTCCGCTCCGAATACCTCTTCTCCGCCGACTGTGTTTTGGAGCAGCCTCTGGAATAAGTTAAATTGCCCTGGTGGGTACGAACAAAGGATCCAATTTGGGAAAGTTGTATTCCTGGTCGTAATGCTTGTGAGTTACCATCACTCTGATATCCAAAAGTTATTTCCGGCTGTATGCAATAATCCCCCAAAAATTCTGGGCTAATAATGTAAGAAATAACACAAACATAAACAAAATACTGCAAAGTTGCTTAGGAGCTAGAAGCAGAGCTTACATATCTGTCTGCACCATATTAGTACTGTTTAATAATCTGGAGTGGCCAAATGCAAAGAAATTGAAAGCTAAGAAAGACGCTAAAGTGAAATCGTAAACATGAACATTCTATTTGATACGAGTGGAAATAAATTAGATTGAATGTCACTTGTGTACTGCATTATTTTTCCTGCATGTTTGAGCTTGCTTGACTGCTGCTCATGTTTACAATTGATAATTGTTTTATCCTGTCACCACCCCCCTTCTGCTGACAACTTTATTATTGTTCTTTATTTTATCATGTTGAACAATTTACAGTTATAATTTGCATTACAATATTATGCCCCACCACCACCACCTCCCATAGCCTCGTAATTACCAGACTGACGTCCATACAGCGTCAGGCTGCTCATGGGATCAGGCAGCTCACGAGGCTACTGCTCCACCTCCTCCTCGGATAATTCAATTATTGTTCTTATTGTTCTTTATTTTATCAAGGCTAGGATTCAATCAAAGATGCGTTAATCATGAACCCAGATCTTCCAGCCTGTAGGCAGACCTGCTAACCATCCCCTCAGTTCAGGAGAGCGTGTACTTACACTTCACTATTCTACAAACTCGGAAAATAGCAAGTCCCTCACGTGTGCAAACCTCTCCAATGGCCCAAAGGGACGTTGCCATTAATGTAACAATTATAGCAAACTGTGACAGTGCAACCGTCCATGCGGATCTCGAATGCGGCTCATGCCTTTGATTTATTCCTAGCCCAAGTTACAATATAGTTTAAAATGATTTTGATTATTATTTATTGATGTATTGTTTTGTAGACTACTTTATCATACACGATTTATGTATGTAATCGCCTCACATACTTACCCGAATTTGATACTGATGAACACCGTGGTTCTAAATGAATTGATGTTTTGGTTTGTTTTTTAAGATAAATAAAAAAATGGTTCTACTTACTTTTTGTTGTCCTTTTCACTAATTTCCACAATCAGTGGAATCACTCTTTTCAACCAGTTTGCTGTAATACTCTCTCCTGATTTCACAAGCCTCATCCCTGCTCTTATTAGAATCCACAACAGATCTGTAAAACTACTCCAGAGACATGGTAGAGGCAAGAACATCCAAATCATCTCTGTGATCTTCACTAACAGCGGTGTTGACAGCCAGACTCATTAATATTATTTATATAAATGTTTTTGTACTTTACCCCTTTTTTGTGCTATCCAATTGGTAGTTACAGTCTTGTCCCATCGCTGCAACACCCGTACGGACTCGGGAGAGGTGAAGGTTGAGAGCCATGCGTCCTCCAAAACACGACCTTGCCAAGCCGCACTGCTTCTTGACACACCGCTCGCATAACCCGGAAGCCAGCCCCACTAATGTGCCGGAGGAAAAACTGTTCAGCTGGCGACCGAGGTCAACATTCATGCGCCCGGCCCCCCATAAGGAGCCGCTAGAGTGCGATGGGACAAGGACATCCCGGCCGGCCAAACCCTCCCCTAACCTAGACGATGCCACCTCATTGGCCTCCCGGTCACGGGCGGCTGCGACACAGCCTGGGATTGAACCTGGGTGACATCTCAATTACTGTGATGCAGTGCCTTAGACCGTTGCACCACTTGGGATGCCCTCACAGGCTCAAACTTACCTATGAGAACAATGTTTGTTCTTTATTTTTATTACCAAGTTGAAAACCATGTTTTTTTGTATAACTACTTTATTATGTTGAAATAAAATGCCAAACCTTTTAGTTACAAATGTTATTACTATTTTATGCTCCGTCAGCACGGCTCCCTTTTCGGGGGACACCTTTATTATTGTTCTTTATTTTATCAAGGCCAAGATTCAATCAAAGGTGCGTTGTCGACGAGTGTGCTGTACTGTCGACAATGCGTCTATTAAAGGCATTTTCCCTGATATTCGTGGAGATCGCATTTACAGTAATTGCTGCAGAAATCTACTCAGGGGTAAGTTACCTTTAAGAATCAAGTGTTGAACATAGACATTTGATTGAATCCTGGCTCAAATTGCAATAGTTTAAATTATTATTACTCATGTATTACTTTTTCACGTTCTATGACATCTCCACTTTCCAAGAATATAGGACTTCCCAGGTATGGTTTGTTACACTATTCCCTCTGTTAGAGAGAGTGTGTCCACACGCTTCACTATAGCAAGTCCCTCACATGAGCACACCTCTCCAATGGCCCCCACTGTTGCCACAAATGTAGCGATTTTAGTGAATGGCATCAAATCAAATCAAATTTTATTTGTCACATACACATGGTTAGCAGATGTTAATGCGAGTGTAGCGAAATGCTTGTGCTTCTAGTTCCGACAATGCAGTAATAACAAGTAATCTAACTAAAAATTCCAAAACTACTGTCTTGTACACAGTGCAACAATTCTTGCTGATCTCGAACTCTGATTTCTCAGCCAGTAGGCAGATCTGCTAAGGGACAGTTCGAAATGTACTGGGGTGGGGGGGTTGGTCCAAAGTATGGGAGGGTCACTTAACTCTTTTTTTTTTTGCTTTGGGGAGGGTTGTGTGGTTTTTCCCTGGTTTACAATTGCCTTATTGCAGGTTTTCTATATAATTTCTTCCATCCTGACAAATTTCCTCATCTGCCTGCATGCGCTTCCCCTATCTCATCATTTAGCTACTTGATTTAGAATTTTAGGCCCACTTTAGGTACCAGAAATAAAAAAATCATAATAATTTGATGAAACATTGAATTTGCTGCTATTAGCCCATAGAAACAGATTCATTCACAGAAAAACAGATCAAAAAATGTATCAAAAAGGAAGTGTGTTTTAATGTGTCTGTCCTATATCTGAGAGACATTAGAAAGATCAGGAAATGTAGTTTATTCTTTACCCATATTTAACCAATTTTTTTGCACTAAACTACTTTCATATATATTGCCATTCATTTGTTTAACTGGTACCTGGCTACCTTTATACGGGCCACCTTCTCATGTTTGTGAGACTCACCTTTCCATAGAGGGGTCATATTAGTTTGTGGGTCAAACCGTTCGTTTTCGTGAGAAGACCAATTTTCAGGACCTCATGGTCTGACAAACACCGCTGTAGTTCGGTCACGTTTCACCACACATGCGGAAAGCCGACATTGGCGGATGCGGTGGATTGAGACACAGCCCATGCAAAAAAACAGATATCTCTAGTTTAAACAGACGGCTTTTGATAGAGATTGTTTTATTATGCTAATTATATTTCAGAGGACATCGACTCTAGGGTTAAGTGCGTGTAAATGGAAATTAATTCCCTTTTTATGCACTTTTCTCTCTATTGTATTCTGACCTTGAACTTAATGGAAAAATACACCAAAACCACTTATTCCTATAATTTATAGTGTTAAATAACACTAATATGTGAGAAAAGAAATGTGTGAACATATGTTTCCTTTTGTCTTTATAATGAGGTTGATAGCAACGTATGAAAATTATTGTGGAAATCTGTTGCAGCTCAAGTCAACTACAAAACACACAATGCAATGCTCTCTAAGGGTTAAGAAATACTTAGCTACACACAATAATAAAAATTCAATATCAGAATGTGAAGTAGCTAGTTAGCTGGCAAACTGAAGTTATCGCCTACGATCATTACCTTACTTACTGTTTTGGTCAGAACTTGAAGCAAAAGCTACTTAAGCATGAGCAAGGTTGCAACTTGCAAACCAGTCTTTCGTGCTTCTCAACCATATTGCTGTCCAATGAAATCGTCTGTGTCATCATAAAGATGTTAAGATGGGGCCGTGGGTTTGGACCAGAAGTTCCTTCAGCAGCTGAGCACATGCTGCAAAGATGCGAATAATAACGAACCCGATAGATACATCATTTTCTTGATGAGGGGACAGTTCTTTAGTGACCCATATTAAACATGGTTCCTACATTAAATCTTCCATGATTTTCTACAGATAGTAATAAAAAATGATAATGTACAAGCAACAGAAAAAAATGCCTCCGGCAGCTCCAATGTATTGAGCTGTTGTAGACTTCAGACCTGTGCATGGCAGTGCCTAAGAGGCATTTTTTCAGTTGCTTGTCATTTTGTATTTGAACCTTTTTTGGAAGTACATACCGACCATAATGGGAGTAAATGAAGATAGTTGCTCAGCGAAACTGCACATTTGGTGAGTGACAAATGTATTTTGACATAATGCTTGCAGAGATGTCTAATGGGAGTTTGAATCAGAGCTTCCTGGGCGTTTGAGGAGACACGACATACTCATCGTCTACATCTCTAAACACACAGATACTGGGGCAGGTTTCAACCAGCTTCGCTGCTTGAACGCTGTCATGGCTGTCCTGTAAGGATCCAAATGGGTCAGATCAGCTTTGCAGTGGATGACTTCGGCCAGACCCCCTCTCGCCTGCAGAGGGGAGGAGAAGGGAGCTGGTGGGGGCATTGATGGTTCACACACTGTTGTAACTCAAAGATTAGAACTTTCAGCTATCTTGCTCTCCAAATTCACACTGGAATGTGCCTTTGTTTCACAAACATTTTCACACCGAAACTCTAACACATTCTAAAGCAAACTTCTGGAACAACATTTCTAACATAGAACGTGGGCGATCTAAAGAATGTCATTTCAGTTGTTATTTTGTGATGTCATTAATGTATTTTATTTTGTATTTATTTCACCTTTATTTAACCAGGTACGCCAGTTGAGAACAAGTTCTCATGTACAACTGCAACCTGGCCAAGATAAAGCAAAGCGACATTAACAACAAAGTTACACATGGGATAAACAAACGTACAGGCAATAACAATAGAAAAGTCTATATACAGTGTGTGCAAATGTCGTAAGATTAGGGAGGTAAGGCAATAAATAAGCCATAGTGTCGAAATAATTACAATTTCGCAATTAAAACTGGAGTGATAGATGTGCAGAAGATGAATGTGTAAGTAGTGATACTGGGGTGCAAAGGATCAAAAAATAAATAATATGGGAATGAGGTAGTTGGGTGGGCTATTGATAGATGGGCTATTGATAGATGGGCTATGTACAGGTGCAATGATCTGTAAGCTGCTCTGACAGCTGATTCTTAAAGTTAGAGAGGGAGACATGAGTCTCCAGCTTCAGTGATTTTTGCAATTCGTTCCAGTCATTGGCAGCAGAGAACTGGAAGGAAAGGCGGCCAAATGAGGACTTGGCTTTGGGGATGACCAGTGAAATATACCTGCTGGAATGCGTGCTACGGGTGGGTGCTGCTATGGTGACCAGTGAGCTGAGATAAAGTGGGGCTTTACCTAGCAGAGACTTATAGATGACCTGGAGCCAGTGGGTTTGGCGACGAATATGAAGCAAGGGCCAGCCAATGAGAGCATACAGCTCGCAGTGGAGGGTAGTTTATTGGTGACAAAACAGACTGCACTGTGATAGACTACATCCAGTTTGCTGACTAGAGTGTTGGAGGCTATTTTGTAAAAGACATCGCCGAAGTCAAGGATCGGTAGGATAGTCCGTTTTACAAGGATATGTTTGGCAGCATGAGTGAAGGATGCTTTGTTACGAAATAGGAAGCCGATTCTAGATTTAATTTTGGATTGGAGATGCTTAATGTGAGTATGGAAGGAGAGTTTACAGCCTAACCAGACACCTAGGTATTTGTAGTTGTCCACATATTCTAAGTCAGAACCGTCCAGAGTAGTGATGCTAGACGGGCGGACGGTTGCCGGAAGCAATCGGTTGAAGAGCATACATTTAGTTTTACTTGCATTTAAGAGCAGTTGGAGGCCACGGAAGGAGTGTTGTATGGCATTGAAGCTCGTTTGGAGGTTTGTTAACAGTGTCCAAAGAAGGCCCAGAAGTATACAAAATGGTGCCGTCTGCATAGAGGTGGATCAGAGAATCACCAGCAGCAAGAGCGACATCATTGATGTATACAGAGAAAAAGAGTCGGCCCGAGAATTGAACCCTGTGGCACCCCATAGAGACTGCCAGAGGTCCGGACAACAGGTCCTCTGATTTGACACACTGAACTCCATCTGAGAAGCAGTTGGCAGTTGGAGGCAGTCATTTGAGAAACCAAGGCTGTTGAGTCTGCCGATAAGAATGCAGTGATTGACAGAGTCGAAAGCCTTGGCCAGGTCGATGAAGACGGCTGCACAGTATTATCTTTTATCGATGGCGGTTATATCGTTTAGAACCTTGAGCGTGGCTGAGGTGCACCCATGACCAGCTCAGAAACCAGATTGCATAGCGGAGAAGGTAAGGTGGGATTCGAAATGGTCAGTGTAACTTTAAAAGTATACACACTATTTGTGTGAAGTGTCCATCCTCTACGTTATGTATGAAATATGAACAATTATGAAAGTGTTTTTGTTGAGAGGGATATGATCTTAGAAACTATAAGAGGAAATCGTTTCTATAACTTTGTAAGTAGTCACCGCCCCGCCCCCTTGAGTGAGGTCAGAGTGTGTCAGCCCCAAACTGCCCCCACGAAGTGTTTAAAACGATGGGTTAAGAATGAACATATCAATCCAGAGGCGTGTAGCTGCAGCTCATGTCCAAAGTGGTTCAAACTCTGAATATCAACACGAGGTAGAGGCGAGAAGCTCACCTCCCGGACAATCACTGGTACGGCTGATTAGCTGTCCAAGTAATGTATCTAGAAAAGTGAATTTAAGTGTGACCTTTCTACTACTCTTCTCAAATCACCGCAGTACGCGACTCACATCACCCCACTGAGAACCATTGACTGGCTAGCCTATCTTCAAATAATTATCTTCCAGAGCAAGTGGAAATAGAGTGAGCTCTGTAGTTCTGTTCAGGACTACATGACAGGTCGCCGGATGCCAGGTGATGGCAGAGGAGAGCAACAGTAGGAGACGGACGGCGACCCCTTTTGGACAAAGAGCCTTACAAGCGTGCCGCAAAAAGGCCCAACTCTCTTTCCAAGGCAGCCTGGTTCCGACAGATACACGGCGAACCAAGACATTTACATGTAAATACATCCATTATTTCTTACTACAAACGGGCGGCGGTTCGTGTGCAAAGTATATGTCGAAATTGTCTAAATTTAGTCGACTCACACACACACCTACTTGCATTCTAACATCTGGCTTTGTGTCTACCGGTCTTTTTTCATTCTGATGAAGGCCAAGATGGAAACGTCATTGATTTGAATTGTTCTAAATAAAGGACTTCAACAGTTTTGCCAGTTTTTACCCATTTAAATCCTATTCACAAAATAAAAAAGTGCATAACTGAGTTTACCCCATCGACTGGGTTCATCAGTGGTCATGACAACTCCGTTTGCATCGTCTCTGGTATTAGGGTGGTAGCCTACGGCCAGTTAGAAAGTAGTTATAGAGCGTTCAAAATGGCCACCTATTCCCATTGTGCACTACATCTGACCAGAACCAGGGTGCCATTTGAGACAAAGCAATAGCCTTTAGTACATTAGCTTACCTTTTTGGTAAGAACGTGAAGCGGTGAGTCACCCACAGCCAAGTCTGCCATATTTTGCACTGCTCAACCACTTGTTGTTCTGTCCAATGAAAGCATCTGTTTCATCATTAAGGCAGGGGCATGGTTTTTGATCAAAAGACTTGCAGCTCGCATGCAGAAGAAAATACATCTTTATATTTTTTGATTGGATTGGTCTTTTTAGGTGATTAGCGACACGTACAGTATATCTAACAGGGCTTTCATTGTTAAAATATTCCATGACTTTCCGTCAACCTTAGAATTTACATGACAATGGCCAAAAGCTCCCAGGGAAATGTAATGTGGAAAAAGAACTGGAAAAATATTAATTTCCAAATAGTTATCCATATACAAAATTATATGATTTACCATGATTGCATCAATTCCTCTATTACTTTCCCTCTGGAATGCATATAATACCATTCCATGACATCCCAGAACCCTGATTAAATTAAAAATAAAGATACTAAAGACAATCAATAGTGGATAATAATGACTCATTGCCTTTCAATATCATGAATAATATCCTGATTTTAACAACCTGATTGTCACATTGACCCTTATCAGACATCTTCATCAAGATGAAGACTGCACCAGACACTAATACAAGACAAAATAGAGACATGATATTTTAATGAGAAATACAATAAACTGAATTTTTTTACAAACTGAGTATTTTTTTTTTTGCATTCTTATAATTTCTTGTATTTTTTTTTTTACATAGACTCTTCCATTATTCTTTATGATCATAATATTTCACAGCACAATCCCTCCTTGGATTTTCAGAAATGACATGACTGAAGTTGAGAAGGTTTTCGAACGGCATGTTGAGCCTCTGTGGTTGAGTTGTGGGTTCATCTGTCTAGTCGTCCTTCTTGGCCAATAGCACCATTTCCCCCCTAAGAGC
Organism: Oncorhynchus mykiss; assembly: GCF_057628025.1. Classification (NCBI taxonomy): domain Eukaryota; kingdom Metazoa; phylum Chordata; class Actinopteri; order Salmoniformes; family Salmonidae; genus Oncorhynchus; species Oncorhynchus mykiss. Next base: position 43,883,184 of record NC_143046.1, read on the forward strand.
CTACACCTCTAAAACAGGGGCCTGCTGGGCATTGGACACATCTGACAATCTATGGGCTGGCTGGGAACACTCCCATACACAGGGTATCCCTATCCTTCCACACACACTAATATACAACAAGCACTATCAGTAATATGAGTTGGTGTTCTGTCCAGGTTGTGTATCTGGGGAAAAGAAAAGCACTTGTTATCAACAGACCTAAAATGACTGGAAATTGTGAAAAAAATTCACATTTAGACTACAAAGCACAATACGCAACACAAGATAGAACTGTTGACAATATCAGCGGTTTCATTAGGGCACCCAACAGAAAACATTTTAAATGTGCACTTCTTATTGGACAAATCCAGGTAGTACCTCCCTAACCCTGGGGTTAATACAAGGCTGTAACAAATCTCACTAAAGTTAATTGACATGAGTGTCTTTCTTACTTGAGAGTTGTTGTTGGAGCTGCCTGACCAGTGCTGCAGTCTGCTGCTGCTGTTGAGTCTGTTGCATCTGAGTCTGCTGCATCCCCTGTCGTGGGAACTGAGACAAACACACAAACAATATTACATTTCGGTCGTTGAAAGTAGACATACTATAACTTTTTTTCAATGGGAGTCTGTCGTTGACAAGATGATTGCCCGTCAAAAAACGCACAATATATGGGCCTTTGTGTGTATGCAACTCGTCCCAAAAATAGTTGACTCGAGTTTAACTTTTGAAAGACAAAAACGGACAATAAACAGTGGGGCAAAAAGTATTTAGTCAGCCACCAATTGTGCAAGTTCTCCCACTTAAAAAGATGAGAGAGGCCTGTAATGCTCATCATAGGTACACTTCAACTATGACGGACAAAATGAGGAAAAAAAATCCCGAAAATCACATTGTAGGATTTTTAATGAATTTATTTGCAAATTATGGTGTAAAATAAGTATTTGGTCAATAACAAAAGTTTCTCAATACTTTGTTATATACCCTTTGTTGGCAATGAGGTCAAACGTTTTCTGTAAGTCTTCACAAGGTTTTCACACACTGTTGCTGGTATTTTGGCCCATTCCTCCATGCAGATCTCCTCTAGAGCAGTGATGTTTTGGGGCTGTTGCTGGGCAACACGGACTTTCAACTCCCTCCAAAGATTTTCTATGGGGTTAAGATCTGGAGACTGTCTAGGCCACTCCAGGACCTTGAAATGCTTCTTACGAAGCCACTCCTTCGTTGCCCGGGCGGTGTGTTTGGGATCATTGTCATGCTGAAAGACCCAGCCACGTTTCATCTTCGATGCCCTTGCTGATGGAAGGAGGTTTTCAATTAAAATCTCACGATACATGGCCCCATTCATTCTTTCCTTTACACGGATCAGTCGTCCTGGTCCCTTTGCAGAAAAACAACCCCAAAGCATGATGTCTCCACCCCCATGGTTCACAGTAGGTATGGTGTTCTTTGGATGCAACTCAGCATTCTTTGTCCTCCAAACACAACGAGTTGAGTTTTTACCAAAAAGTTGTATTTTGGTTTCATCTGACCATATGACATTCTCCCAATCTTCTTCTGGATCATCCAAATGCTCTCTAGCAAACTTCAGACGGGCCTGGACATGTACTGGCTTAAGCAGGGGGACACGTCTGGCACTGCAGGATTTGAGTCCCTGGCGGCGTAGTGTGTTACTGATGGTAGGCTTTGTTATTTTGGTCCCAGCTCTCTGCAGGTCATTCACTAGGTCCCCCCGTGTGGTTCTGGGATTTTTGCTCACCGTTCTTGTGATCATTTTGACTCCACGGGGTGAAATCTTGCGTGGAGCCCCAGATCGAGGGAGATTATCAGTGGTCTTGTATGTCTTCCATTTCCTAATAATTGCTCCCACAGTTGATTTCTTCAAACCAAGCTGCTTACCTATTGCAGATTCAGTCTTCCCAGCCTGGTGCAGGTCTACAATTTTGTTTCTGGTGTCCTTTGACAGCTCTTTGGTCTTGGCCATAGTGGAGTTTGGAGTGTTTGAGGTATTTTGGACAGGTGTCTTTTATACTGATAACAAGTTCAAACAGGTGCCATTAATACAGTGGAGGACAGAGGAGCCTCTTAAAGAAGAAGTTACAGGTCTGTGAGAACCAGAAATCTTGCTTGTTTGTAGGTGAGCAAATACTTATTTTCCACCATAATTTGCAAATAAATTCATTAAATTTCACTACAATGTGATTTTCTGGATTTTTTTTCTTCTCATTTTGTCTGTCATAGTTGAAGTGTACCTATGATGAAAATTACAGGCCTCTCTCATCTTTTTAAGTGGGAGAACTTGCACAATTGGTGGCTGACTAAATACTTTTTTGCCCCACTGTATGCAAGAAAATGTCTTATTCTTAGTCTGGCTATGGCCTGAGAGTCCTGTACTAGTGAATCTCTGATATCAATTCTCTGCGAGGGCCACAACTGGCAATAAGGCAGTAGTTCCCTCTAGCCCTCCTTAGTATCTTAGTTTCCTCCATATTACTTATATATTATATTATATTATTGAGTGGATTGATCCTTTTTTGCACTAATCTCTTTTCTCATAACATATGCTGCTGTTACTGTTTATTATTCATTATGTTGCCTAGTCACTTTATCACTACCTACACTGAGTATACAAAACATTAAGAACACCTGCTCTTTCCATGACAGACTGACCAGGTGAATCAAGTTGAAAGCTATGCCTTTTTGATGTCACTTGTTTTATCCAGTTCATTCAGTGTAGATGAAGGGGAGCAGACAAATTAAAGAAGGATTTTAAAACCTTGAGACATGCATTGTGTGCCATTTAGAAGGTGAATGGGTAAGACAAAATATTTAAGTCCCTTTGAACGGGGTATGGTAGTAGGTGCCAGGCGCACAAACTGGTTTGTCAAGAATTGCAATGCTAATGTTTTTTTTTAACGTTCAACAGTTTTCCGTGTGCATCAAGAATGGTCCACCACTCAAAAGACATCCAACTTGATAAATGTGAGAAGCATTGGAGTAAACGTGAACAAGCTTCCCTGTGGAATGCTTTCAACACCCATGCCCCAACGAATTGAGGCTGTTCTGAGGGCAAAAAAAACTGTTCAGGTCAGAGTCATAATTGGAAATAGATCTAGGTGTAGTAGGGCTGGGGTTTTATTTTGTACTTGTGGGGTGTTCCAGCAAGCAGGATCATTAAGTTAAGTTAGCCAGCTAACAGTGATACATCTTTGATATATCAGATCTCTTAAATTTTATGGTTCATTTTGAAAGCTAAACTTGAATGTGTTTGGTGGTTGTCAAGTCAATTATACCATGCTAATTTCAAATATATATTTCTCGAAAACATACAAATAATTCAGAATTTTTGGGACAGTTAGCTGGCTAACTTGATCTGTCTTTTTGGAACTGCCGCTTGGCAATTTGACTGTATCATCCTCTAAGTTGGACGTACCATGGGTTGCTGTGGGGGCATGGGCTGCATGCCCAGGGCCTGGTTCTGAGCCTGGGCACCGGAGGGCGGTGCTGACGCTACTTGCTGCTGTTGTTGTTGTTGCTGCTGCTGAACTTGTTGGGGCTGGACCTGATGTTGCTGTTGAACTTGCTGTTGTTGAACCTGTTGTTGTTGTTGAGCTTGCTGCTGAGCCTGCTGCTGGGCCTATAGGAGACAGGGACAAATACAGAAACAGAGCAGGGTGACACCATAGTACAACTATACAGGAATTCTTAAACTCACTATATGTCATGCTAGAGCACGGGTGGGCAAACTACGGCCTGTGGGTCCCGCGATCCCATTCAATCCGCTGGTCAGCTGAAAATAATTAAACAGAAATAGATATTTGCGGTTGAATTTCGAAATCCCAATGTGGCCCCTATGCTAGACCATCAGTTAGAGCATTGAATAATTGTGGAAGTGATTGTTTAGATCTAGACCGCATTGAGTGGCAATAGCAGTACATGTATTGATTATATTTTAACTACACACTGTTCCATGTTGGTCTGTAGTGTTAGATATTGCTAGTAAAAGACCTAGTAAATAGACAATGCATACTCGGAGTGCCTGCTGTCTGAGGTACTGCTGCTGTTGCTGCTGGGCCTGCTGCTGCTCAGCAAGCATCTGGTTTGGTCTCATTCCCGGGTGGACCCCCTGCGTACCCATGTGGCTAAGGCCCTGCATGACAGGAGCCTGATGGATGGACTGGTGGGGAAACCTGGAGATGGTGGAAGAGATTCACATTCAGAGGACCAGTACATCATCAAATGTTTCACAAATACACCACTGTCTTGAATATGGTCACTGTTGCCCATTACAGTGCTACAGCATGAAAGAAAAAAGTGTTCTGCGACTACACTGTCAAATGTTTGCATTCACGTCAAAGGAAATTAGAGTGCAGTTTATGGGTGGGATTGACTTTGATAACTCTGTACCCAGATACTAGGCAGTGATGCTAAATGTGACAAAGTCTTGATATGTGCAAGAAAAAGGAGTGAAAGAAGGCGCTCCATGAACACCATATTAGTGATGGCACGATACCAGTATTGGGATACTTGTTAGTATCGTGGCAAGGAAACAAAACACGTTTCCTTGCCACGATACTAACAAGTATCCCAATACTTGTTAGTATCTTAACTTCTTTATGAAAACAGCCCTAATGTTGGAAACAAATATCATTATGTTGTCATTTAAAGTCACATTTACACATTTTCCAAGCTATAGCACACAATATTTTAAATACAGCATGTTTTTACATTGACATTTTAGTCATTTAGCTGATGCTCTTATCCAGAGCGACTTATAGGAGCAATTATGATTAAGTGCTTTGCTCAAGGGCACAGACACCTTTTTCACCTAGTCGGCCCGGAGATTCGAACCAGCAACCTTTCGGTTACTGGACCTACACTTAATCGCTACTCTACCTGCCACCCCAGGACAGAAGAGTTTGCTCTGCTTCATGTTTCAGGGTGTCACAGCCCTACACAATATGAGACAAAAGTAGCCAAAATATCCTTGATAATGGACAGCAGACATCCCTGTGCTATTGGAGTGCAGTACAGTGTATTGTCCAAACCCCCACCACTCTTCAACTCTTCCCTCCTGCCCACCTCTGTGTGTTTTGCATGGTGTGCGAGTAGCCCGGTGCCTGCTGGTGAACGTAGCCGCTGGGCCTCTGTACCATCTGCCTCAGAGAGTCCACCACACCCAGGTTGGCCCCCGGGTGGCTTCCCTGGAAACCCTGGTTCCCGTACGACGGAGGGACTATACCACCCACCTGGGAGGGATGCGGCTGCATCCCCATGTGGGAGCCGTACGTGGTATAGCCCTGGGAGATGTTCTGTACATGGAGAGATAAAAATCAGAATGTTAATGAAAATAATAGGACAAATATGCAGAGAGGAGAAAGAAGGAATAGAGGACACTAGTTTATGCATAGGGTCAAATTCAGTGTTGAAGGAAATAGAAGGATAAGAAAACAGGTTTTACAGGTACACCTGGAAAGAAATTACATGACATTTTGGCAAAAGTGTCTCATCTGAAAGACTTGCCTGAGTTGGCTGCACGGAGCCGTATTGTTGGTTGGGCGTCAGCTGTCGCATCTGTTGTCTAATAATACTCTGGTTCTGAAAACGGCAAGAGACAACGTTCCAACGTTCTTAAAAAGCAATGTGCTGCTTTCTACAACTGAAGTTCAACTTTTTTCTTTTTTTCTTCACGGGCGGCAGGTAGCTTAGCGGTTAAGAGTGTTGGGCTAGTAACTGAAAAGTCGCTGGTTCGAATCCCCGAGCCGGCAAGTTAATCCCCAACAACAACTTCTCTCCGGGCACCGATGAAGTGGATGTCAATTAAGGCAGCCCCCTGCACCTCTCTGATTCAGAAGGGCTGGGTTAAATGCGGAAGACACATTTGAGGTTGAACGCATTCAGTTGTGCAAATGTATCTACATGCGTACAGTGAAAGCCAGGTTCAAGATCCTATTCTATGAGCATGTTAAACACATCTAGCAAACCCCTCAACACCACACTGGGGGAGGTCCAGTCGAGAATAACCTCTGTACTCACTACTGTCCCATTCCAATGGAGTCTAGTCACTGCAAACTCACCAGTCTGACCTGCAGATGCTGGCGCAGGATCTGGCCCTGCGGTATGTTGGGCTGGGGCTTATAGCCCATAGGGTACTGCTTTTCCATGCCCATCATGCCTGGCATCACACCCGGGTAGTTGGGCCTCGTGGGCATCATCTTGCCCATCTGAGGGTTCCGGGCTGGTCGGTACGGGGTGTCCAAACCAGGGCCCCCTGAAGGGGAAAAGGATGAAAATTTAAGTCAAAATGACAAAAAGCCACCACAGCATTAATATCCGTTTCAGCTAATCAATGTCTTGAAGATTTCGGTTGATAAGCAGAATCGTGTGTTTTAGTGCTGGGCTGTAACAAAACATGGTGTCGATTGACTATGGTTGGTGATGATCAAAAGCTAAACACGCCTCACTTAAAACGGTCATGAGAGGAATACAGGTTCCAGAGTGTTTTTTCATGATATTGTGAAAACTAACTAGTAATAACTAAAACAGGGCCCATATTCATCAATATCAGAGTAGAGTGCTGGCCTAGGATCAGTAACTGTTTTCAATATGATTTAAAAGGCTAAACTCCTCATAAATCAGAACCCTGGTCTTAGACAATGATAATGTTGGCACTGACCTGGAGGTAGAGGCTGGTTCTGGGCATACATGCCCATGGCCTGCTGGCTGTAGCCTAACCTGTTGTAGGGGTGAGTTTGCTGGCCCATGAGGATCTCTGGGGGCAAACCTGTCCCATACGGCACTCCACCCTGGGTACGTGTCACAAAGTCCTGGAGAGAGAAGACAAACACCTTCTACGAGACACACTACACATATACTGTATAATGGTAATATGTGCAACAACAATATCATCCAGCTTTTGTACTTTTAGAATTAATATTATTAGACAAGACATACATTGTTGTCCTTCAAATCCCTCAAGATGACACTCATGAGTGCTCAGTGATTTCAGAGTCCTTAAATCTATGACTACTTTTACATTTCTACCCTAACTAGCCTAATCCAAAAAGACCTATCCCTAGATCTGAAGGGATTGGACAGGTATAAGCAATATGGTTGTCACTCCATCTTGCCTTCTGATAGGTTAGGTGGAATTTGCACCATATTCTTTAGACCTATCCTATTCTTTATAGTCTACACAAATGCCAAGGGTACAGGGCCTAGGGATGTTGCGGAGACCACACCGACGGTCACGAGTCATGAAGGCATTCCACATGACCGCTTAGTCACGGTAATTAGGCTTCTCCAAGCTCTGATGCTGCTGATGGTAATTAGTAGTGATAAAATAATGTATATGTGAAAGATAATGATAAAGTAATTCCACTCTGAAACCTTATAACTGCATGAAATTGATTAGAATCATAAAATTATAATCTGATGATGTGTGTAGTTTAGGTCGGAATTAGGTTAAACAATGTATAGTGGAAAAACACAGACTGTCTGAGCAAGGCGTAGCTTAGGATTTGAACTTGTGTGTGCCAAGTAAAATACCGAAGAACAATTAAAACTGTGTTTGGACCGACCTGGCTAGGCCTCTGAGACTTGGGAGAGGACAGTGAGTACTTCTCAAGGTCTCCCTAATCTCGGGGGAATGGAACTGTCGGCTAGTGATACAAAGTGGTGCGAACTGTGGAGAAGGATAACACTCACCTACTGTTTGTGTAGAAGTACAGTGGGGCAAAAAAGTATTTAGTCAGCCACCAATTGTGCAAGTTCTCCCAATTAAAAAGACAAGAGAGGCCTGTAATTTTCATCATAGGTACACTTCAACTACGAAAGACAAAATGAGAAAAAAAAATCCAGAAAATCACATTGTAGGATTTTTAATGAATTTATTTGCAAATTATGGTGGAAAATAAGTATTTAGTCAATGACAAAAGTTTATCTCAATGCTTTGTAATATACCCTTTGTCTGCAATGACAGAGGTCAAACGTTTTCTGTAAGTCTTCACAAGGTTTTCACACACTGTTGCTGGTATTTTGGCCCATTCCTCCATGCAGATCTCCTCTAGAGCAGTGATGTTTTGGGGTTGTTGCTGGGCAACACGGACTTTCAACTCCCTCCAAAGATTTTCTATGGGGTTTAGATCTGGAGACTGGCTAGGCCACTCCAGGACCTTGAAATGCTTCTTCCGAAGCCACTCCTTCGTTGCCTGGGCGGTGTGTTTGGGATCATTGTCATGCTGAAAGACCCAGCCACGTTTCATCTTCAATGCCCTTGCTGATGGAAGGAGGTTTTCACTCAAAATCTCACGATACATGGCCCCATTCATTATTACCTTTACACAGCCCCAAAGCATGATGTTTCCACCCCCATGCTTCACAGTAGGTATGGTGTTCTTTGGATGCAACTCATCATTCTTTGTCCTCCAAACACGACAAGTTGAGTTTTTACCAAAAAGTTATATTTTGGTTTCATCTGACCATATGACACACATTATCCCAATCTTCTTCTGGATCATCCAAATGCTCTCTAGCAAACTTCAGACGGGCCTGGACATGTACTGGCTTAAACAGGGGGACACGTCTGGCACTGCAGGATTTGAGTCCCTGGCGGCGTAGTGTGTTACTGATGGTAGGCTTTGTTACTTTGGTCCCAGCTCTCTGCAGGTCATTCACTAGGTCCCCCCGTGCGGTTCTGGGATTTTTGCTCACCGTTCTTGTGATCATTTTGACCCCACGGGGTGAGATCTTGCGTGGAGCCCCAGATCGAGGCAGATTCAGTCTTCCCAGCCTGGTGCAGGTCTACAATTGTGTTTCTGGTGTCCTTTGACAGCTCTTTGGTCTTGGCCATAGTGGAGTTTGGAGTGTTTTAGGTTGTGGACATGTGTCTTTTATACTGATAAGTTCAAACAGGTGCCATTAATACAGGTAACGAGTGGAGGACAGAGGAGCCTCTTAAAGAAGAAGTTACAGGTCTGTGAGAGCCAGAAATCTTGCTTGTTTGTAGGTGACCAAATACTTATTTTCCACCATAATTTGCAAATAAATTCATTAAAAATCCTACAATGTGATTTTCTGGATTTTTTTTTTCTCATTTTGTCTGTCATAGTTGAAGTGTACCTATGATGAAAATTACAGGCCTCTCTCGTCTTTTTAATTGGGAGAACTTGCACAATTGGTGGCTGACTAAATACTTTTTTGCCCCACTATGTGCGCAGCTATAAAATTGATGTTTTTGTATTCTTGACTTTAGAACATTCTCTGAAAACTGAGTCTTTGACAAATTATTATTAAACCCGTGGTCTTACAGATCCCGGGGATTGGTCAGAGCTATTGATTGTCAGTTGTTATCATTGGGATTGAAAATTCTCGTGACAAGTAGCCTACCAAATTTGCTAACTGCCTGGTACTCCGCACTCTATTTTACCTCTAATCCCTCTTAACATCAACGCAAATGTCATCGAAAATCGAATCAAACACTTCACGAGAGCCCATGAGCTCATGTTGCGCAACATTTCAATAGGCTATGTAATTGCTAGTGAAAACAGAGTGATGGCCTCTATTAATTGGAGGATCCCATTAGCTTTCTTGGCCTACTATCATTATTTTTCAACTTTTCTAATACTAAGCATATTGCTTATCTTTACCACAGGAGTATAGCCTACCTGGCTGGCATGAAAATGAACCACGGGAAAAGCGTCCTCTATTCTCTATTTAAGTGCATACAGTACCAGTCAAAAGATTAGGTGTATCCAATCATTCAAGGGTTTTCTTTATTTTTTTACTATTTTATAAATTGTAAAATAATGGTGAAGACATCACAACTATGAAAAAATATAAGGAATCATATAGTCACCAAAAAAGTGTTAAATCAAAATATATTTTATATTTGAGATTCTTTAAAGTAGCCACACTTTGCCTTGATGACAGCTTTGCACACTCTTGGCATTATCTCAACTAGCTTCATGAGGTAACCTGGAGTACCTGGAATGCATTTCAATTAACAGGTGTGCCTTGTGAAAAGTTAATTTGTGGAATTTCTTTCCTTACTGCGTTTGAGCCAATCAGTTGTGTTGTGACAAGGTAGGGGTTGTAAACAGAAGATGGCTCTATTTTGTAAAATAACAAGTCCATATTATGGAAAAAACAGCTCAAATAAGCAAAGAGAAATGACAGTTCATCATTACTTTCAGACACGAAGGTCAGACAATACAGAACATTTCAAGAACTTTCAAAGTTTCTTCAAGTGCAGTCGCAAAAACCATCAAGCACTATGATGAAACTGGCTCTCATGAGGACCACCACAGGATAGGAAAACCCAGAGTTACCTCTGCTGCAATCTGTCATTTGGTCTGATGAGATTTTTGGTTCCAACCGCCATCTCTATGTGAGACGCAAAGTAGGTGAATGGATGATCTCCGCATGTGTGGATCCCACCGTGAATCATACAGAAGCTTCTGGCGCCGACAGAGATGGCCGCCTCGCTTCGCGTTCCTAGGAAACTATGCAGTTTTTTGTTTTTTTACGTGTTATTTCTTACATTGGTACCCCAGGCCATCTTAGGTTTCATTACATACAGTCGAGAAGAACTACTGAACATACGAGCAGCATCAACTCACCATCAGTACGACCAAGAATATGACTTTCGCGAAGGGGATCCTGTGTTCTGCCTTTCACCCAGGACAACGGAATGGATCCCAGCCTGCGACCCAAAACAAAGACGTCGTAAAAGAGGGAAACGAAGCGGTCTTCTGGTCAGACTCCAGAGACGGGCACATCGTGCACCACTCCCTAGCATTCTTCTCGCCAATGTCCAGTCTCTTGACAACAAGGTTGATGAAATCCGAGCAAGGGTAGCATTCCAGAGGGACATCAGAGACTGTAACGTTCTTTGCTTCACGGAAACATGGCTCACTGGAGAGACGCTATCGGAGTCGGTGCAGCCAACTGGTTTCTCCACGCATCGCGCAGACAGAAACAAACATCTTTCTGGTAAGAAGAGGGGAGGGGGTGTATGCTTCATGGTTAACGTGACGTGGTGTGATCATAACAACAACAACTTCTACTCAAGTCCTCCTGTTCACCTGATTTAGAATTCCTCACAATCAAATGTCGACCGCATTATCTACCAAGGGAATTCTCTTCGATTATAATCACAGCCGTATATATTCCCCCCCAAGCAGACACATCGATGGCTCTGAACTAACTTTATTTGACTCTTTGCAAACTGGGATCCATTTATCCGGAGGCTGCATTCATTGTAGCTGGGGATTTTAACAAGGCTAATCTGAAAACAAGACTCCCTAAATTTTATCAGCATATCGATTGCGCAACCAGGGCTGGAAAAACCTTGGATCACTGCTATTCTAACTTCCGCGACGCATATAAGGCCCTACCCCGCCCTCTTTTCGGAAAAGCTGACCACGACTCCCTTTTGTTGATCCCTGCCTACAGACAGAAACTAAAACAAGAAGCTCCCGCGCTGAGGTCTGTTCAACGCTGGTCCGACCAATCTGATTCCACACTCCAAGACTGCTTCCATCACGTGGACTGGGATATGTTTCGTATTGCGTCAGACAACAACATTGACGAATACGCTGATTCGGTGAGCGAGTTCATTAGAACGTGCGTTGAAGATGTTGTTCCCATAGCAACGACTAAAACATTCCCAAACCAGAAACCGTGGATTGATGGCAGCATTCGCGTGAAACTGAAAGCCCGAACCACTGCTTTTAATCAGGGCAAGGTGACCGGAAACATGACCGAATACAAACAGTGTAACTATTCCCTCCGCAAGGCAATCAAACAAGCTAAGCGTCAGTATAGAGACAAAGTAGAATCTCATTTCAACGGCTCAGACACAAGAGGTATGTGGCAGGGTCTACAGTCAATCACGGATTACAAAAAGAAAACCAGCCCAGTCACGGACCAGGCAGACTAAATAACTTTTTTGCCCGCTTTGAGGACAATACAGTGCCACTGACACGGCCCGCAACTAAAACATGCGGACTCTCCTTCACTGCAGCCGACGTGAGGAAAACATTTAAACGTGTCAACCCTCGCAAGGCTGCAGGCCCAGACGGCATCCCCAGCCGCGCCCTCAGAGCATGCGCAGACCAGCTGGCTGGTGTGTTTACGGACATATTCAATCAATCCCTATCCCAGTCTGTTGTTCCCACATACTTCAAGAGGGCCACCATTGTTCCTGTTCCCAAGAAAGCTAAGGTAACTGAGCTAAACGACTACCGCCCCGTAGCACTCACTTCCGTCATCATGAAGTGCTTTGAGAGACTAGTCAAGGACCATATCACCTCCACCCTACCTGACACCCTAGACCCACTCCAATTTGCTTACTGCCCAAATAGGTCCACAGACGATGCAATCTCAACCACACTGCACACTGCCCTAACCCATCTGGACAGGAGGAATACCTATGTGAGAATGCTGTTCATCGACTACAGCTCGGCATTTAACACCATTAGTGCCATCCAAGCTCGTTATCAAGCTCGAGACCCTGGGTCTCGACCCCGCCCTGTGCAACTCGGTACTGGACTTCCTGACGGGCCGCCCCCAGGTGGTGAGGGTAGGCAACAACATTTCCACCCCGCTGATCCTCAACACTAGGGCCCCACAAGGGTGCGTTCTGAGCCCTCTCCTGTACTCCCTGTTCACCCACGACTGCGTGGCCACGCACGCCTCCAACTCAATCATCAAGTTTGCGGACGACACAACAGTGGTAGGCTTGATTACCAACAACAACGAGACGGCCTACAGGGAGGAGGTGAGGGCCCTCGGAGTGTGGTGTCAGGAAAATAACCTCACATTCAACGTCAACAAAACTAAGGAGATGATTGTGGACTTCAGGAAACAGCAGAGGGAACACCCCCCTATCCACATCGATGGAACAGTAGTGGAGAGGGTAGTAAGTTAAGTTCCTCGGCGTACACATCACAGACAAACTGAATTGGTCCACCCACACAGACAGCATCGTGAAGAAGGCGCAGCAGCGCCTCATCAACCTCAGGAGGCTGAAGAAATTTGGCTTGTCACCAAAAGCACTCACAAACTTCTACAGATGCACAATCGAGAGCATCCTGTCGGGCTGTATCACCGCCTGGTACGGCAACTGCTCCGCCCACAACCGTAAGGCTCTCCAGAGGGTAGTGAGGTCTGCACAACGCATCACCGGGGGCAAACTACCTGCCCTCCAGGACACCTACACCACCCGATGTCACAGGAAGGCCATAAAGATCATCAAGGACAACAACCACCCGAGCCACTGCCTGTTCACCCCGCTATCATCCAGAAGGCGAGGTCAGTACAGGTGCATCAAAGCTGGGACCGAGAGACTGAAAAACAGCTTCTATCTCAAGGCCATCAGACTGTTAAACAGCCACCACTAACATTGAGTGGCTGCTGCCAACACACTGACTCAACTCCAGCCACTTTAATAATGGGAATTGATGGGTAATGATGTAAAATATATCACTAGCCACTTTAAACAATGCTACCTAATATAATGTTTACATACCCTACATTATTCATCTCATATGTATATACTGTACTCTATATCATCTACTGCATCTTTATGCAATACATGTATCACTAGCCACTTTAACTATGCCACTTTGTTTACATACTAATCTCATATGTATATACTGCACTCAATACCATCTACTGTATCTTGCCTAAGCCGCTCTGTACCATCACATCACTAATTCATATATCTTTATGTACATATTCTTTATCCCCTTACACTTGTGTCTATAAGGTAGTAGTTTTGGAATTGTTAGCTAGATTATTTGTTGGTTATTACTGCATTGTCGGAACTAGAAGCACAAGCATTTCGCTACACTCGCATTAACATCCGCTAACCATGTGTATGTGACAAATAAAATTTGATTTGATGGTGCTTTGCTGGTGACACTGATTTATTTAGAATTCAAGGCACACTTAACCAGCATCGCTACCACAGCATTACGCACCGATACACCATCCCATCTGGTTTGCGCTTAGTGGGACGATCATTTGTTTTTCAACAGGACAATGACTCAACACACCTCCAGGCTGTGTAAGGGCTATTTGACCAAGAAGGAGAATGAAGGTGTGCCGGATCAGATGACCTGGCCTCCACAATCACCCGACCTTAACCCAATTGAGATGGTTTGGAATGAGTTGGACCGCAGAGTGAACGAAAAGCAGCGAACAAGTGCTCAGCATGTGGGAACTCCAACAGCGTTGGAAAGCATTCCAGGTGAAGCTGATTGATAGAATGCCAAGAGTGTGCAAAACTGTCATCAAGGCAAAGGGTGGCTACCTTGAAGAATCTAAAATATATGTTGATTTGTTTAACATTTTTTTGGTTACTACATGATTCAATATATTTTATTTCATAGTTTTGATGTATTCACTATTATTCTACAATGTAGAAAATAGTCCAAATAAAGAACAACCCTTGAATGAGTACTGTAGATTATGTATTTTCCCCCTGCCCCTGTTTAAAGACAGGTGCATGATAATGGTCCCTTCTACAGTGGTTCCTCCTTTAAAAGTTGTGCGCTTATGCCGTGGGACTTTGAGGTACCCAGCGCCACGGCTTCATCACTCCGGTGGCAGGGGAGCGTTCGGGCCCCAAGGTTATTATATGACCAATCATATCGAGTGGTTCCAATGACGAATTTGACGTTATGCCACACATCGCCGGTGACTTTCTTCAGGAAAAAATGTCTGACAAAAACATTATGTAAGTAATTATAACTTCATAACGAGTCGAAAAAAAATTACAATCGAGAGGAATATGTTAGTTAATGTAGAGAAACGATTGTGAATATTTTTTCATCATAAAGTTAATTTACAAAAATTGCTATTTAGCAAGTTTTTTTCAGTCATATCCAATACCAGGTGTATCAAACCCCATTCTTTGAATGATGCCGTGTCTGCATGTATGTATTACAATTATACACTTAGTGTTTACCACTCCTGCTCCTGGGATATCAAAGATTACACCTTGTAACATGATTTTAATTATTTTACCTTTATTTAACTAAGCAATAGACTAGAAACATGATTTTATTTATTTTATTTTACCTTTATTTAACTATTTAACTAGGCAAGTCAGTTAAGAACAAATTCTTATTTTCAATGACGGCCTAGGAACAGTGGGTCAACTGCCTGTTCAGGGGCAGAACGACAGATTGTCAGCTCGGGGACATGAACTTGGTTACTAGTCCAACGCTCTAACCACTAGGCTACCCTGCCGCCCCATTTAAGTAAAAGGCTGATTTGTAATTAATATATACAGAAAAAAACAGTACAATACACTTCCTATGCATATCTAACTCCCATTATCTTCATTAATCTGAGGAGGTTCTCCCAGCCATGCGGACGATTGAAAACAGGGCAGCAAAGTTTATTTGTCACCAGAGTGGTTTAGAGCATTTTCCTATTTGCATGTGAATAACCAGACCTTCATACAAACTTGCTATGCTGAATTCTTGACGCACAACCGAAGGTGCTGCCATATCCTGCCAGCACACCCACAAGCAAACCACTCAGGCGGAGAATGACGTGTGGAAGAATGCGAGGAACGACATGGGAGTAACAATCCGGGCTATTTGCACTGAGACCGGCGTAATAATGTAATGAAACAAGCAGGGAGCAGGTTTCATACCCTCAACATTCTAGCCCGAAGTCCAGCACGCTATCGACTGTGCCCAAATGTATTAATTGGGGTTGGGGCCGATTGTGGCAAAAAAACACTATCAATTGGAACCTTTAACAAGTGGAAAAGGGGGAAAAGTATTAGTTTTTCACAAGGGTAGCAGGATATGAATTCTGCTAATAACATTTCTAGGATGAGCTATTAGCTGAACAATAGACTATTCAACCTTTACTAAAGAATTGTCTAATAGCCAGTGAAACCCCCTCCAACTTGCAACTAATCATTTGTGTCAACCTTTCCACATCAAATGAGTATACACTGCTCAAAAAAATAAAGGGAACACTTAAACAACACAATGTAACTCCAAGTCAATCACACTTCTGTGATATCAAACTGTCCACTTAGGAAGCAACACTGATTGACAATAAATTTCACATGCTTTTGTGCAAATAGAATAGACAACAGGTGGAAATTATAGGCAATTAACAAGACATAAAAGAGTGGTTCTGCAGGTGGTGACCACAGACCACTTCTCAGTTCCTATGCTTCCTGGCTGATATTTTGGTCACTTTTGAATGCTGACGGTGCTTTCACTCTAGTGGTAGCATGAGATGGAGTCTACAACCCACACAAGTGGCTCAGGTAGTGCAGCTCATCCAGGATGGCACATCAATGCGAGCTGTGGCAAGAAGGTTTGCTGTGTCTGTCAGGGTAGTGCCCAGAGAATGGAGGCGCTACCAGGAGACAGGCCAGTACATCAGGAGACGTGGAGGAGGCCGTAGGAGGGCAACAACCAAGCAGCAGGACCGCTACCTCCGCCTTTTTGCAAGGAGGAGCAGGAGGAGCACTGCCAGAGCCCTGCAAAATGACCTCCAGCAGGCCACAAATGTGCATGTGTCTGCTCAAACGGTCAGAAACAGACTCCATGAGGGTGGTATGAAGGCCCGATGTCCACAGTTGGGGGTTGTGCTTACAGCCCAACACTGTGCAGGACGTTTGGCATTTGCCAGAGAACACCAAGATTGGCAAATTCGCCACTGGCGCCCTGTGCTCTTCACAGATGAAAGCAGGTTCACACTGAGCACATGTGAGAGACGTGACAGTTTGGAGACGCCGTGGAGAACGTTCTGCTGCCTGCAACATCCTCCAGCATGACTGGTTTGGCGGTGGGTCAGTCATGGTGTGGGGTGGCATTTCTTTGGGGTGCCGCACAGCCCTCCATGTGTTCGCCAGAGGTAGCCTGACTGCTATTAGGTACCGAGATGAGATCCTCAGACCCCTTGTGAGACCATATGCTGGTGCAGTTGGTCCTGGGTTCCTCCTAATGCAAGACAATGCTAGACCTCATGTGGCTGGAGTGTGTCAGCAGTTCTTGCAAGAGGAAGGCATTGATGCTATGGACTGGCCCGCCCGTTCCCCAGACCTGAATCCAATTGAGCACATCTGTGACATCATAACTCGCTCCATCCACCAACGTTGTGGCCACGTTGCACCACAGACTGTCCAGGAGTTGGCAGATGCTTTAGTCCAGGTCTGGGAGGAGATCCCTCAGGAGACCATCCGCTACCTCATCAGGAGCATGCCCAGGCGTTGTAGGGAGGTCATACAGGCACGTGGAGGCCACACACACTACTGAGCCTCATTTTGACTTATTTTAAGGACATTACATCAAAGTTGGATCAGCCTGTAGTGTGGTTTTCCTCTTTAATTTTGAGTGTGACTCCAAATCCAGACCTCCCTGGGTTGATAAATTTGATTTCTATTGATAATTTTTGTGTGATTTTGTTGTCAGCACATTCAACTATGTAAAGAAAAAAGTATTTAATAAGAATATTTCATTCATTCAGATCTAGGATGTGTTATTTTAGTGTTCCCTTTATTTTTTTGAGCAGTGTACACACACACACACACACACACACACACACACACACAGAGAGAGTTGAAGTTGGACGTTTACATACACTTAGGTTGGAGTCATTAAAACTCGTTTTACAACTACTCCACAAATGTCTTGTTAACAAACTCTAGTTTTGACAAGTCGGTAAGGACATCTTCTTTGTGCATGACACAAGTCATTTTTCCAACAATTGTTTACAGACAGATTATTTCACTTATAATTCACTGTATCACAATTCCAGTGGGTCAGAAGTTTACATACATTAAATTGATTGTGCCTTTAAACAGCCTGGAAAATTCCAGAAAATTATATCATGGCTTTAGAAGTTCCTGTTTCTGAAGTTTCTAATTTACATAATTTGAGTCAATTGGAGGTGTACCTGTGGATGTATTTCAACGCCGACCTTCAAACTCAGTGCCTCTTTGCTTGACATCATGGGAAAATCAAAAGAAATCAGCAAAGACCTCAGAAAAAGTCTGGTTCATCTGTACAAACAATAGTACGCAAGTATAAACACCATGGGACCACGCAGCCGTCGTACCGCTCAGGAAGGAGACGCGTTCTGTCTCCTAGAGATGAAAGTACTTTGGTGCGAAAGAGGAAATCAATCCCAGAACAGCAGATGCTGGAGGAAACAGGTACAAAAGTATCTATATCCACAGTAAAACAAGTCCTATATCGATATAACCTGAAAGGCCGCTCAGCAAGGAAGAAGCCACTGCTCCAAAACCGCCATAAAAAAGCCAGACTACGGTTTGCAACTGTACATATAACAAAGATCATACTTTTTGGAGAAATGTCCTCTGGTCTGATGAAACAAAAATAGAACTGTTTGGCCATTATGTTTGGAGGAAAAAGAGGGAGGCCTGCAAGCTGAAGAACACCATCCCAACCGTGAAGCACGGGGGTGGCAGTATCATGTTGTGGGGTTGCTTTGCTGCAGGAGGGACTGGTCCACTTCACAAAATAGATGGCTTCATGAGGCAGGAAAATTATGTGGATATATTGAAGCAACATCAGTCAGGAAGTTAAAGATTGGTCGGAAATGGGTCTTCCAAATGGACAATGACCCCAAACATACTTCCAAAGTTGTGGCAAAATGGCTTAAGGACAACA
The DNA here is from genome assembly GCF_057628025.1 of Oncorhynchus mykiss. Classification (NCBI taxonomy): domain Eukaryota; kingdom Metazoa; phylum Chordata; class Actinopteri; order Salmoniformes; family Salmonidae; genus Oncorhynchus; species Oncorhynchus mykiss. The sequence continues at coordinate 43,901,834 of NC_143046.1, forward strand.
ATGTCTAGGTATTGGAGTGGCCATCACAAAGCCCTGACCTCAATCTTATAGAAAATTTGTGGGCAGAACTGAAAAAGCATGTGCAAGAAGGCCTACAAACCTGACTCAGTTACACCAGCTCTGTCAGGAGGAATTGGCCAAAATTCACCCAACTTATTGTGGGAAGCTTGTGGAAGGCTACCCGAAACATTAGACCAAAGTTAAACAATTTAAAGGCAATGCTACCAAATACTAATTGAGTGTATGTAAACTTCTGACCCACTGGGAATGTGATGAAAGAAATAAAAGCTGAAATAAATCACTCTACTATTATTCTGACATTTCACATTCTTAAAATAAAGTGTGATCCTAATTGACCTAGGACAGGGCATTTTTACTAGGATTAAATGACAGGAACTGTGAAAAACTGAGTTTAAATGTATTTGGCTGATTGCAAATAAGATTTTTTTTCTCACCTGACTTGCCTAGTTATATAAAGGTTCAATTTAAAAACAACTGGCGGCAACCTCAGCACTATCGATAGGAGGTGAACAGTGGCTGGTGCTAAAAATATAGCTAACTTGTTATGCAAGTGTTGCACACCAACAGATAGAGAAACAAGCCGAGCAATTCATTTCAACAATCTTCATTTTAATTTGACTTTACAAACAACAAGGCTTAATTGCAGTCTATTTCTTCAGAGCCTAAACCTATATAAAATAACTTAACTGGCTGTGGTAGACTGAGGCTTAACAGCCTAACAGAAGTAGTCTGCACGTTCGAACTAAATCAATGTAACTAATATTGAAAAGCGCACATTTGTAAATCCCAAACTCTAAAAGTAATTGGAAAGGTAGATACAAATTATTTGTGAGATTGTGGTTACAATAAAGAATGTAAACAATATGCTCTGTTTTATTTACAGTAGTGATGGACAATTTGGAGGCAATTTGAAAACAGGTTTTTGAACACTTTTTCACAAGTGCACTGTAGTACTGCAGCAGGTGCAGCCCATCATGCAAATGTTTCCTATTAGCAGGACAATAGACATTTTATAGTCCGGCTACTGTTGTGAAAATCCGTCAACTTGCAATGTATTCGATGCTTAAGCACTCCAAAGTGTTACACTTCTAACAAAAAACAGCAGTAGAGTATTTCTTCAACATGCTTTCGTTAATAAAACAATGAGAAAAAAGACACTTAAAATGCCAATTTTAATTTAAACTACATTTTAGTCACAGTTCCACCAAGCTCCACGACCACAGGTCGTGGAGATGATGCTGAGATGCTGAGATGATCAATGTTTTATTTTACCGTCATTTAACTAGGCAAGTCAGTTAAGAACACATTTTTATTTTCAATGACGGCCTAGGAACAGTGGGTTAACTGCCTTGTTCAGGGGCAGAACGACAGATTTGTAAATTGCCAGCTCGGGGATTCGATCTTGCAACCTTTTGGTTACTAGTCCAACGCTCTAACCACTAGGCTACACTGCCGCCCCATGGTCTGCTAACTGCTAGGTTGCCTGCCCCGGTCTGCTAACTGCAAGCTTGCCTGACCCGGTCTGCTAACTGCTAGCTTGCCTGACCCGGTCTGCTAATTGCTAGCTTGCCTGCACCGGTCTGCTAACTGCTAGCTTGCCTGCCCCGGTCTTCTAACTGCTAGCTTGTGTCAACCTCAGGAGGCTGAAGAAATTCGGCTTGTCACCAAAAACACTCACAAACTTCTACAGATGCACAATTGAGAGCATCCTGTCGGGCTGTATCACCGCCTGGTACGGCAACTGCTCCGCCCACAACCGTAAGGCTCTCCAGAGGGTAGTGAGGTCTGCACAACGCATCACCGGGGGAAAACTACCTGCCCTCCAGGACACCTACACCACCCGATGTCACAGGAAGGCCATAAAGATCATCAAGGACAACAACCACCCGAGCCACTGCCTGTTCACCCCGCTATCATCCAGAAGGCGAGGTCAGTAAAGGTGCATCAAAGCTGGGACCGAGAGACTGAAAAACTGCTTCTATCTCAAGGCCATCAGACTGTTAAACAGCCACCACTAACATTGAGTGGCTTCTGCCAACACCCTGACTCAACTTCAGCCACTTTAATTATGGGAATTGATGGAAATTGATGTAAAATATATCCCTTGCCACTTTAAACAATGCTACTTAATATAATGTTTACATATCCTACATTATTCATTTCATATGTATATGTACAGTGCCTAGCGAAAGTATTCGGCCCCCTTGAACTTTGCGACCTTTTGCCACATTTCAGGCTTCAAACATAAAGATATAAAACTGTGTTTTTTTGTGAAGAATCAACAACAAGTGGGACACAATCATGAAGTGGAACAACATTTATTGGATATTTCAAACTTTTGTAACAAATCAAAAACTGAAAAATTGGGCGCGCAAAATTATTCAGCCCCTTTACTTTCAGTGCAGCAAACTCTCTCCAGAAGTTCAGTGAGGATCTCTGAATGATCCAATGTTGACCTAAATGACTAATGATGATAAATACAATCCACCTGTGTGTAATCAAGTCTCTGTATAAATGCACATGCACTGTGATAGTCTCAGAGGTCCGTTAAAAGCGCAGAGAGCATCATGAAGAACAAGGAACACACCAGGCAGGTCCGAGATACTGTTGTGAAGAAGTTTAAAGCCGGATTTGGATACAAAAAGATTTCCCAAGCTTTAAACATCCCAAGGAGCACTGTGCAAGCGATAATATTGAAATGGAAGGAGTATCAGACCACTGCAAATCTACCAAGACCTGGCCGTCCCTCTAAACTTTCAGCTCATACAAGGAGAAGACTGATCAGAGATGCAGCCAAGAGGCCCATGATCACTCTGGATGAACTGCAGAGATCTACAGCTGAGGTGGGAGACTCTGTCCATAGGACAACAATCAGTCGTATATTGCACAAATCTGGCCTTTATGGAAGAGTGGCAAGAAGAAAGCCATTTCTTAAAGATATCCATAAAAAGTGTTGTTTAAAGTTTGCCACAAGCCACCTGGGAGACACACCAAACATGTGGAAGAAGGTGCTCTGGTCAGATGAAACCAAAATTGAACTTTTTGGCAACAATGCAAAACGTTATGTTTGGCGTAAAAGCAACACAGCTCATCACACTGAACACACCATCCCCACTGTCAAACATGGTGGTGGCAGCATCATGGTTTGGGCCTGCTTTTCTTCAGAAGGGACAGGGAAGATGGTTAAAATTGATGGGAAGATTGATGGAGCCAAATACAGGACCATTCTGGAAGGAAACCTGATGGAGTCTGCAAAAGACCTGAGACTGGGATGGAGATTTGTCTTCCAACAAGACAATGATCCAAAACATAAAGCAAAATCTACAATGGAATGGTTCAAAAATAAACATATCCAGGTGTTAGAATGGCCAAGTCAAAGTCCAGACCTGAATCCAATCGAGAATCTGTGGAAAGAACTGAAAACTGCTGTTCACAAATGCTCTCCATCCAACCTCACTGAGCTCGAGCTGTTTTGCAAGGAGGAATGGGAAAAAATTTCAGTCTCTCGATGTGCAAAACTGATAGAGACATACCCCAATCGACTTACAGCTGTAATCGCAGCAAAAGGTGGCGCTACAAAGTATTAACTTAAGGGGGCTGAATAATTTTGCACGCCCAATTTTTCAGTTTTTGATTTGTTAAAAAAAGTTTGAAATATCCAATAAATGTCGTTCCACTTCATGATTGTGTCCCACTTGTTGTTGATTCTTCACAAAAAAATACAGTTTTATATCTTTATGTTTGAAGCCTGAAATGTGGCAAAAGGTCGCAAAGTTCAAGGGGGGCGAATACTTTCGCAAGGCACTGTATATACTGTACTCTATCATCTACTGCATCTTTATGTAATACATGTATCACTAGCCACTTTAAACTATGCCACTTTGTTTACATACCCTACATTACTCATCTCATATGTATATACTGTACTCAATACCATCTACTGCATCTTGCCTATGCCGTTCTGTACATATTCTTTATCCCTTTAAACTTGTGTGTATAAGGTAGTAGTTTTGGAATTGTTAGGTTAGATTACTCGTTGGTTATTACTGCATTGTCGGAACTAGAAGCACAAGCATTTCGCTACACTCGCATTAACATCTGCTAACCATGTGTATGTGACAAATAAATTTGATTTGATTTAACCCCGGCCTACTAACTGTTAGCAGGCCGATGCTAACAAGCTAAGTGTCTGAATTGCCGTGTCCCCAGTCAGCCCAACCACTCACTGGACCCATATGTTCACTTGGCTACACATGCCTCTCTCTAATATCAATATGTCTCGTCCATTACTGTCCTGGTTAGTGATCCCTGTCTTATTTCACTGTAGAGCCTCTAGCCCTGCACAATATGCCTTAACCAACCAAGTTGTTCCACCTCCTACATATGCGATGACATCACCTAGTTTAAACGTCTCTAGAGACTAATAATATATATAAATATATATATATATATATATATATATATACACACACACATATACATACATACATATGCATATATATACACACATATATATATACATACATACATACATACGTGGGGCAAAAAAGTATTTAGTCAGCCACCAATTGTGCAAGTTCTCCCACTTAAAAAGATGAGAGAAATGTAATTTTCATCATAGGTACACTTCAACTATGACAGACAAAATGAGAAGAAAAAAAATCGCAACAAAGCATCCTTCACTCATGCTGCCAAACATACCCTCGTAAAACTGACCATCCTACCGATGCTCGACTTCAGTGATGACATCTATAAAATAGCCTCCAACACTCTACTCAACAAACTGGATGCAGTCTATCACAGTGCCATCCGTTTTGCCACCAAAGCCCCATACACTACCCACCATTGCGACCTGTACGCTCTCGTTGGTTGGCCCTCGCTTCATACTCGTCGCCAAACCCACTGGCTACAGGTTATCTACAAGTCTCTGCTAGGTAAAGCCCCGCCTTATCTCAGCTCACTGGTCACCATAGCAGCACGCGCTCCAGCAGGTATATCTCACTGGTTACCCCCAAAGCCAATTCCTCCTTTGGTAGTCTTTCTTTCCAGTTCTCTGCTGCCAATGACTGGAACGAACTGCAAACATCTCTGAAGCTGGAAACACTTATCTCCCTCACTAGCTTTAAGCACCAGATGTCAAAGCAGCTCACAGATTACTGCACCTGTACATAGCCCATCTATAATTTGCTATATTGTATCTACCTCGCCACCATGGCCTTTTTTTGCCTTTACCTCCCTTCTCACCTCATTTGCTCACATTGCATATATACTTATTTCTCTACTGTATTATTGACTGTATGTTTTGTTTATTCCATGTGTAACTCTGTTGTTGTATGTGTCAAATTGCTATGCTTTATCTTGGCCAGGTCGCAGTTGCAAATGAGAACTTGTTCTCAACTAGCCTACCTGGTTAAATAATGGTGAAAAAAAAAAAAACATTGTTGTATCGCCAATTTCTTTTGCCAAAACATCTTGATGGCCTTGTGTTTTTGCAGAGCTTACAACTATGCCGACAACCATCTGTGGAGATCAGTGAACAAAGGGCTGGACAACGGGATCACCGAAAACGCATGGTTGCCAAGAAAGCAGTTAGTTTCGCTAGATTCTTAAAATGTGTACGGAGCGCGTGTGCACTTTTAATTCTTAATTGATCTACCGTTTCGATCATAGGCCACTCTGGGGGCTCAGGTCTGTACAATTCTGCTCATCTGATGAAGGTGCTCATGTGATTCAAACTTTGAAGACCGAGATCGAGTCATTGAAGGCAGACCATACGGGTGACAGCTGATGCATTGGTCCAGAGCCAGGCGGTATTGGCGGAGAGTCACTCCTCATTAGTGAAGAGTCAGGTGGCATTGTTGGAGAGGCACAGCAAGGGCCGCCCGGACCGTTATGCTGTTCTGCTATTCCAAGGATGTGTAACCAAAGAGAGATACCACGAGTGGGCACAGAATACAAACTGAGATGGATCCCGAGGCAAATGTGGCTTACCAGTGAATTTCCGGGTGTTCATCATTAATACTGTGTCTCAGAAGTTTCTGTCCATGACTGATGCAACCCGAAAAATAATTAAAAACATATGAGGACTTGAGGTCACCGAGAAAGTCTGGACATGACCTGCTCTCCCTTATGTAAGGAATTATTCACTTTCCCATGTTTACTACAGTATGTACTGGAGGCGATGTTTACTTGTCAGACTGCACAGTAGCCTAATGAACAAATGCAGATGGCTTATATCTTCAAAATGCTTTAAATGCTTTATCCAAATGTAAAAGGATATACTCTATGTATTTCTTCATCAAGCATCTTTATGCTTTCGTTAATAATTATAAAAAATACGCTGTAAAAATGCTTATGTTTATTTAGTTATGGATCCATAATAACTTACTATGGGAATAAATATCCCTGATTTACAGAAATATTGGAACAAAGTTGTCTAATGAAGGCAAACAATTTAGAATCCTCCAATCCTCTTATGCTGTAGCCTACTACCGACCGCCACGTTGTACAGCGGGATATTTTCCATTCCATCCTAACAGAACCATAATATTAATGAAATTAATTAAGCCACCTTTCTTGAAATCAATCCTGTATACTATGTTATTACAAAAAAGGTTTTAAATTCTCTGGTAACGCCAATATGGAAGACGATCAAATGCTTCTCAAAGCTGCCCCCTGGTGGTCAAACTAGCACTAACTTACTATAACAGAAAAAATGGCTGACAATTAAATAACGTGCCACAGAATGGTGCAGCAGCCCGCAATGTGTGTTGCAGTACGACGCAAATATGAAAGGAGGAACCACTTTAAATCAAAACACATTTAGTGCCTTCGGAAAGTATTCAGGCCCATTGACTTTCTCCACGTTTTGTTACAGCCTTATTCTAAAATGTATTACATGGATTTTCCCTCCTCAATCTACACACAATACCCTATAATGACAAAGCAAAAACAGGTATAGAAATGTTTACAAATGTATTAAATAAAAAACTAAAATATCACATTTACGTAAGTACTCAGACTCTTTACTCTGTATTTTGTTGAAACACCTTTGTCAGCAATTACAGTTATCAATTCTTCTTGGGTATGACACTACAAGCTTGGCACCCCTGAGTTTCTCCCATTCTTCTCTGCAGATCGGGTTCAAGTTCAAGCTCTGGACATTCAGTGACTTGTCCTGTAGCCACTCCTGGGTTGTCTTGGCTGTGTGCTTAGGGTCATTGTCCTGTTGGAAAGTGAACCTTGGCCAGAGTCCGAGGTCCTGAGTGCTCTCTAGAGCAGGTTTTCAAAAAGGATCTCTGTACTTTGCTCCATTCATCTTTGCCTTGATCCTAACTAGTCTCCCAGTCCCTGCCTCTGAAAAACATCCCCACAGCATGATGCTGCCACCACGGTTGACCAAATGGAGGGTGACGGGTGTCCTGATGCTTGGCATTCAGGCTAAAACGTTCATTTTGACAAACTCCAAGTGGGCTGCCTTTTACTAAGTAGTGGCTTCTGTCTGGCCACTCTACCATAAAGGCTTGATTGGTGGAGTGCTGCAGAGATGGCTTTCCTTCTGGAAGGTTCTCCCTCTCTACAGAGGAACTCTGGAGCTCTGTCAAAGTGACCATCGGTTTCTCGGTCACCACCCTGACCAATGTCCTTCTCCCCCGTTTGCTCAGTTTGGCCGGGCGGCCAGCTCTAGGAAGAGTCTTGGTGGTTTCAAACTTCTTCCATTTAAGAATGATGGAGGCCACTGTGTTCTTGGGGACCTTCAATGCTGAAGACATTTTTTGGTACCCTTCCCCAGCTTTGTGCGTCAATACACTCCTGTCTCGGAGCTCTACGGACAATTCCTTCGACCTCACTGACATGCACTGTCAATTGTGGAACTTTATATAGACAGGTGTGTGCCATTCTGAATCATGTCCAATCAATTGAGTTTCCAACAGGTGGACTCCAATCAAGTTGGAGAAATAGCTCAAGGAAGATCAATGGAAACAGGATGAACCCGAGCTCAATTTGGAGTCTCATTGCAAAGGGGCTGAATACTTATGTAAATAAGGTATTATTTATTTATTTTTTATACATTTGCAAAAATGTCTAAAAACCCATTTTTGCTTTGTCATTATTGGGTATTGTGTGTAGATTGCTGAGGAGTTTTACTTATTTAATCCATTTTAGAATAAGGCTGCAATGTAACAAAATGTGGAAAAAGGGGTCTGAATACTTTCCCGAAGACAATATTGTCTTGTACTAAACAATATACAGTAAGTCAAGAAGTCTGATGGGTGACAATATCAGCCTTGCAAATTATATATTATCACTTGTGAAGGATGCACAGGGTAAGAATCATAGTCGCACACATCATGTAGCCAAGCCCATAGGCCTATATGTTTTGATAAGGTTTGTATCAAAACTAAAGTGGCCAAATAACTTCATAAAATTAAGCACATTAATCCACTTTACAAGGAGTGTAGAGCCAAACTGGCATACAAAAGCAGCTCCTAAGTTAATTTTATCTTCCCGAATTTTGACCATAAAAAATGCGCCTTTATAATAAAATCATTACAAGATAATCACATTTGCGGTCACTTTTGATAATGATGCTTTCCCGTTAAAGGGGCGGCAGGTAGCCTAGTGGTTAGAGAGCTGGTCCAGTAACCGAAAGGTTGCTGAATCGAATCCCCGACCTGACAAGGTAAAAATGTAATTCTGCCCCTGAACAAGGCAGTTAACCCACTGTTCTTAGGCCATCATTGTAAATAAGAATTTGTTCTTAGAACTGATTTGCCTAGTTAAATAAAGGTGAAATAAAATTAAATAAATAAAGGAACATTCGTGCTTATATCCTACTAGCGTGTGCACATTGCAGCACTTACACTAGGCTTTTGCTGTTTGTTAGGCCTACTAAATGTGGACAGTTCTTCCAATATCTTCAATATGCACCATGGAATTGGATAAGAACGCGCACAGTTGCATCCCTGATGTGTCTGTCTTCTCTTGTAGCCTGTGAGAAAGATCCAATCAAGTGATGGAGAGCCAAGTGAGTGAGAGGTGCTTTGGAGCAAGCAGCACTCAGGGAGAAGGGCACAACGCAGCACTCCGGCAAGAAAAGGAATGGATTTTTTTAGGGTGCATTACTGCCACACACAGGGGATGTCACCGTGAAATTCTAGGCATTATCAAGTGCTTGTCAAATTGTGAATGAGATACTGATGAAGTGTACAGGCTGAGCAAAAAACAAAGCAGAGTTCATGCCTTTCAAGCAACTTTTTTCAAATCATCATTGGATTCGCATCACACAGCATTACAATGTATTAAAAATCTAAACATATAGCCCAACGTTTGTAGAATAACTAAAGTTACATTAATAACTCTAAATTAAGAATTTCTTTGTTTAACCGCTCAACACAGAATAGCAGCATGTGCGTACTCAAATTGTTTGGACAAAATATCCTTTCTATTTTATTCAGCTTTTTGTTCAATTGTATTTTTCATACTGTAAAATAATAGAAAATAATGCCACAGAATTCTAAGCAAATCTTGCCTGCTAAATTAACTTGTGTAGCCCACAGTCATTTGGCATAGCCAGATCAGGACCTAACATAAGGACAACTCAAGAGTATGCTATTCTGTTCTTCTGAAATAGAGTACATTTTCTTCAAATCATGCTTCTTTAGATCCGTCTAAAATATTATATAGATTTATTAAACTTTTTAAATACGAAGATGTTCCAAAGGTCTGCATCAGTGTGGAAGCTAGGAGATGCTAAATGTGTTTGTTAATTAATGGTCAATTACTGTGAGACAGACAGTTATTTGCTTCACAATCACCCGCTGTGGAAATTTCATGACCGCCACAGCCCTAACAGGGCCTAGCTAGTAGTTGTTCCTGGACAAGACCTGTCGCAGTGTCCTCCCTCACCTCAGTTTTGCTGGACAGGACCTGTCCCAGTGTCTCCCCCTCACCTCAGTTTTGCTGGTGGATGGTGTCTTCTTCTTCTTGGGCTTCTTCTTGGTCACGTCGGACGACAACACAGGGACGCTCTTCTCCGGCTTCAATGCCTCCACCATCTTCTTCTCGAGCTCCTGGGGCACGGGTGTGGGCGGCTCCTCCTCCTCAGGTGGCAGGGGGAGGGGTTCCAGGTAGTAGCTGCGCGGCTTGGGCTTCAGGTGGGTGTGGTAGAGGAGGAAGCGCTGCTGCTCCTCGAACTTGGTCACCTTACGGTCCACGCGCACCGTCCCGAACCAGCCCCAAGAGAGAGGGGCAGAGTGCTTGAGGCCCTCGAACACGTCCCACGGCGAGATCTTCTGCTTGTTGGACACTTGGAGGCCCTGATGGAAAAGGAGAGGTGATTTTTAAATTGACATAGATCAATTATTGGAGACTGGTGTTGCACCAAATTCATCCCGAAAATTAAGATGTCTAAATGCATAAGTATTTTGTAGAGCTGAGTTCAAATACTATTTGTTTTCTCTAATAAACGTTGAGCATTTGAAGGAGCCTGGAGTACCATATGGGCGTGGTTTACAGATTTGGGACAATTCCATTGGTTCCATTTCGCCAGGCAAGCGCAATCAAGTATAATAAAACACAGTATTTGAACACAGGTCTGCTATTTAGGGAAGACATTCCTAGTGAACAGCTGAAAGACACGTTTATGAAGAACCATGTGGGCTAAAAATATTAAATATCTTAATGACAGAGAAACAGTAATACCTTCAACAACTGAGTTGGCAATGTCTTCCAAGGGTAAAAGCTCATAGTACTCACCTCCTTCTCAAAGCCGGCAATCTTGTTGCCCTTGGTGTCGATGAGCGAGCCCTGAGGTTCACACGTGATGACATCACGAGTCTGCTTGGGCAGAGGGAGCAGCTGCCGCACCTTCTCCAGACTCTCTGACTGCCGGTCACCCAGCTCTTTCTGATAATACACACCACAACAGTAGAGTTACGAGCCAAACACCTTGAAATAAAGATACAAATAGTATTGAATTGAGAAGCTTCCTTGTGTCTGTTTGATAGTTGCTCGACTGAATTCTAGGTGAATTCCCTCTTGTGGTGAACACCGAGCATAACACCTTTCCAGACATAAATTGTTATATATTCCACATATAAACAGAGAGTACAAAACATTAAGAACACCTTCCTAATATTGAGTTGAACCCCCTTTTGCCCTCAGAACAGCCTCAATTCTTCGGGGCTTGGACTCCACAAGGCGTCGAAAGCCCATGTTGACTCCAATGCTTTCCACAGTTGTGTCAAGTTGGCTGGATGTGCTTTGGGTGGTGGACCATTCTGATACAGAATGTTGAGCGTGAAAAACCCAGCAACTCTGCAGTTTTTGACACACAGTGCACCTGGCACCTATTACCATACCCTGTTCAAAGCCACTTAAATATTTTGTCCTGTCCATTCTAGAGGTCGACCAATTAATCTGAATGGCCAATTAATTACGGCCGATTTCAAGTTTTCATAACAATCGGAAATCGGTATTTTTGGCTGCTTTTTTTTTTACACCTTTATTTCACTAAGCAAGTCAGTTAGGAACACATTCTTATTTTCAATGACGGCCTAGGTACAGTGGGTTAACTGCCTTGTTCAGGGGCAGAACGACAGATTTTTACCTTGTCAGCTCGCGGATACAAATCTTGCAACCTTACAGTTAACTAGTCCAACGCTCTAACCACCTGCCTCACGAGGAGCCTGCCTGTTACGTGAATGCAGTAAGAAGCCAAGGTAAGTTGCTAGCTAGCATTAAACTTATCTTATAAAAAACAATCAATCATAAATCACTAGTTAACTACACATGGTTGATGATATTACTAGTCTATCTAGCATGTCCTGCGTTGCATATAATCGATGCGGAGCGCATTCGCGAAAAAGGACTGTCGTTGCTCCAACGTGTACCTAACCATAAACATCAATGCCTTTCTTAAAATCAATACACAGAAGTATATATTCTTAAACCTGCATATTTAGCTAAAAGAAATCCAGGTTAGCACGCAATATTAACCAGGTGAAATTGTGTCACTTCTCTTGCATTCATTGCACGCAGAGTCAGGGTATATGCAACAGTTTGGGCCGCCTGGCTCGTTGCGAACTAATTTGCCAGAATTGTACGTAATTATGACACAACATTGAAGGTTGTGCAATGTAACAGGAATATTTAGACTTAGGGATGCCAACCGTTAGATAAAATACAGAACGGTTCCGTATTTCAATGAAAGAAAAAACGTTTTTTCGAGATGATAGTTTCCGGATTCGACCATATTAATGACCTAAGGCTCGTATTTCTGTGTGTTATTATGTTATAATTAAGTTATGATTTGATAGAGCAGTCTGACTGAGTGATGGTAGGCACCAGCAGGCTTGTAAGCATTCATTCAAACAGCACTTTCGTGCGTTTTGCCAGCAGCTCTTCTCTGTGCTTCAAGCATTGTGCTGTTTATGACTTCAAGCCTATCAACTCCCGAGATTAGGCTGGTGTAACCGATGTGAAATGGCTAGCTAGTTAGCAGGGTGCACGCTAATAGCGTTTCAAACGTCAATCGCCCTGAGACTTGGAGTAGTTGTTCCACTTGCTCTGCATGGGTAACGCTGCTTCGAGGGTGGCTGTTGTCGATGTGTTCCTGGTTCGAGCCCAGGTAGGAGCAAGGAGTGGGACAGAAGCTATACAGTTACACTGGCAAAACTAAAGTGCCTATAAGAACATCCAATAGTCAAAGGTATATGAAATACAAATGGTAAATAGAGAAATAGTCCTATAATTCCTATAATAACTACAACCTAAAACTTCTTACCTGGGAATATTGAAGACTCATGTTAAAAGGAACCACCAGCTTTAATATGTTCTCATGTTCTGAGCAAGGAATTTAAACGTTAGCTTTCTTACATGGCACATATTGCACTCTTACTTTCTTCTCCAACACTTTGTTTTTGCATTATTTAAACCAAATGGAACATGTTTCATTATTTATTTGAGGCTATATTGATTTTATTGATGTATTATATTATATTAAAATAAGTGTTCATTCAGTATTGTTGTAATTGTCATTATTATTACAAATTTATTTTTTTATTTTCTATTTTATTATCGGCCGATTAATAGGTGTCGGCTTTTTTTGGTCCTCCAATAATCGGTTTCGGCATTGAAAAATCATAGTCGGTCGACCTCTAGTCCATTCACCCTCAATGGCGCAGATACACAATCCAATGTCTCAACTGTTGTCTCAAGGCTTAAAAATCATTCTTTAACCTGTCTCCTCCCCTTAATTTACACTGATTGAAGTGGATTTAACAAGTGACATCAATAAGGGAGCATAGCTTTCACATGGATTCACCAGGTCAGCCTGTCATGGAAAGATCAGGTGTTCCTAATGTTTTCTACACTCAGTGTAAATCCAGTGTGATCTTACCCGAAGCTTCTTTACCAGGTTCATGTAAGCCCTCTTGTTCTCTTCCATGCTGCCCTGAGAGATGCTGGACATGTCAGCAGCCAGCGTGCCATTAATCAGCACACTCAGCATGTCCAGTACCGTAGTGAAGAGCTCACTGAGAGAGAAAAAGGAAGAGAGCGAGAGAGATGGACAGGCAGAGTGAGGGAGAAGAGAAATCACACACGTCAGTCAGGTACTTTACATGTTGACATTACAATCTTAACAAATGAACACAAGTAAAGTGATGAAGTAAAAAATGTGTGAGCAGGCGTGTTGGGACTTACTTGTTGGACTTCATGTCCACTGTACCGCTGCTGATGATGTCGAGGAGTAGCACGGCCCACTCGGTGGTCTGCTGTGTGCTGCGTTGTACCGTGTCAAACATCCCACCTACCTGGAGAGCAAAGACAAGACATCCAATTTCATTTTAAGCCTTGTTCACATTACCCATAAGCACTCTGTTACATTGCGCCGGATGTCATGCATTTCAATGGGGACATCCACAACGGAGTGGAATCATAACGCCCTCTTGCGGTTGAAGGCTTGCGAGAAGGACGCTGCATTCTTTTACATTTTCCAAACTTTGCACCGTCTTCAGTCCAGCCAGAGCCCATTGAAGGACAGGAAGTTACCAAACTGTAGAAGATGAAAATGTGGTTTTCTGTAATAGCTTCATGGGATAGCTAGCAGCTTGTAAACAATTACCCATTCCTATAAGCTTTTAAGCCAATTATATGACTTGTCTCCCATTTAAGTTTATTTTGATGGTAATTGAGCATGTTTTTGATGATAATTATTAGGTGGAGGTCGCTAGCTAAAGTGGTATCTTCCACCTAGCCTCGCTTTTAGCTATCTAGCTGCTTTACAGTGCAAGCTAGCTTAACTTGCTAGAACGTTATAGAAACAAGTTGAGGAAAAAGTAACTAAACAAAACATGTTTTATTATCACCTGAAACATTATATTTATCCTGTCTTGAATGAAAAGGTAATATTTTGCAATCTCTCAAAATAAATGCCATCTCTGACGAGAGACTCTCCTCGATCTTCTTTTGCATTGTGAAATCCTATTCTATGCTCTCCTTCCAGTAGAGTAACGAGATTGCATAAAGTTGACGTACGGCGTAATGAAATACGAATAGGAGCGGCAGGTAGCCTAGTGGTTAGAGTGTTGGGCCAGTAACCGAAAGGTTACTAGATCAAATCCCAGAGCTGACAAGGTAAAAATCTGTCATTCTGCCCCTGCACAAGGCAGTTAACCCACTGTTCCTAGGCCGTCATTGTAAATAAGAATATGTTCTCAACTGACTTGCCTAGTGAAATAAAAAAAACAACATTTAAATACGTCACGATGTAAACGGGGCATTAGCATGCAATTCAGAAACGTCCATGAAACTTATGTCAAGGCGCCAGAGAATTTGCATGTATTTTTCTTAATACATTTTCAACCTCTACATCTCTTTGTACTTTTAATGGACAAAACATAAGTATTATGTAGCAGTAACTAACTGGGTTTGATTTGTTTTCAGAGGTACTTTCTGTCTGTCTGGCCTTATCTGATATTGGACAATTTAGCACGTTCAGTCAGGCATAACAGCGAAATCACATGACTATGATGGTAGTGGTGACTAAGAAACCTCACCAGATTGAGCCGCAGCTTCAGTGCCTCGTGCATCATCTGCTTGGCCTTGCAGTCATCCTGGTACTGGTCCTCCCGCCAGTTCGTTACAATCTGGAAGATGGAAATGCAGCCATAGCATCAGTCAGCATGAGATGGCAGATATGGCCAACAGTGAGCACAAGGGCAGAATCCTCACTTGCGATGCACACACTGACTTTTGTGTAAAACGTGCAAGGATGTCAATGAAACCTTACAATCTCAAGTTGGGATTTTGGCCTTATGGAGGGATAAGAAGATGGGGGAGAGGCTGTGTTGGGTCTTACCTGCTGCACCTGGCTGTAGAGGGAGGTGAGGAGGCCCTCTCGCTGTTCGTCCTGGCCTTTTAGACAGGTCAGCACCAGAGATAGGAAAGGCTGCTGGCTCAGCAGAGACATGCTGGAGACAGACAAATGTGAAAGCTGGGGCAAAATACTATCATAATAGAGCGGAGTACTATGCTTCCTGGATGAGAGTACAACCGTGTTGATAAAATAAGCATTATTTACATAACCCAAAATAGCACCTCATAAAGCCCCTGTTTTTGACACCCACTAAAACAAACTGTTCTGAAAGAAGGGGTCTGTCCTGTGCTGTGTATTTATTGATCTATACTGTATATCTGTCGGGACCAGGACAAAAAAGGGGTTCCTCGGGTGTGAGTTGTCTGACCTTTTCTGTTTCTGCCGGTCCCTCTCCTTGCGTGAGGAGGATCCCAGATGCTGGCCCTTCTCCAGCTCCTCCCCTGCCGCCTTCAGGACGTGGCCCTGGACTGAGGTGGGCAGCTTGGCAATCAGTGGTGCCACCAGCCACACACCTGTCCGCTCTGACGAACTGGGGGGTACACAAACAAAAAGAAGAGATTTTACACTGAGGTTAGATTTCACCAACAATGAGAAAGCATGATTGGGATACTCGGGACTGCAGTTTGGAAACACTGCTTTAGCCATTTCAAATGGTTTTACCAAAAGATATTGTGAAGACAATGGATATTATCTGGTTTAAATTTGACAATTGGTAGTACCTATGATATATTCTAGTTTTAATGTATCTCACAGAACAATAACCATTTTACCATGTGACTTATCAGTGAACTCAGTATTCCTACATACAGTTGAAGTCGGAAGTTTACATACACCTTAGCCAAATACATTTTAACTCCGTTTTTTTTTTTTTTTTTACAAATCCTGACATTTAATCAGAGTAAAAAATCCCTGTCTTAGGTCAATTAGGATCACCACTTTTTTTAAGAATGTGAAATGTCAGAATAATAGTAGAAATAATGATTTATTTCAGCTTTTATTTCTTTCATCACATTCCCAGTGGGTCAGAAGTTTCCTCCAATACCTAGACATTGTTGTCCTTAAGCCATTTTGCCACAACTTTGGAAGTATGTTTGGGGTCATTGTCCATTTGGAAGACCCATTTCCGACCAATCTTTAACTTCCTGACTGATGTTGCTTCAATATATCCACATAATTTTCCTGCCTCATGAAGCCATCTATTTTGTGAAGTGGACCAGTCCCTCCTGCAGCAAAGCACCCCCACAACATGATGCTGCCACCCCCGTGCTTCATGGTTGGGATGGTGTTCTTCAGCTTGCAGGCCTCCCTCTTTTTCCTCCAAACATAATGATGGTCATAATGGCCAAACAGTTCTATTTTGTTTCATCAGACCAGAGGACATTTCTCCAAAAAGTACGATCTTTGTTATATGTGCAGTTGCAAGCCGTAGTCTGGCTTTTTTTACGGCGGTTTTGGAGCAGTGGCTTCTTTCTTGCTGAGCGGCCTTTCAGGTTATGTCGATATAGGACTCATTTTACTGTGGATATAGATACTTTTGTACCTGTTTCCTCCAGCATCTGCTGTTCTGGGATTGATTTGCACTTTTCACACCAAAGTACGTTCATCTCTAGGAGACAGAACACGTCTCCTTCCTGAGCGGTACGACGGCTGCGTGGTCCCATGGTGTTTATACTTGCGTACTATTGTTTGTACAGTTGAATGTGGTAGCTTCAGGCATTTGGAAATTGCTCCCAAGGATGAACCAGACTTGTCTGCAATGTCTTTCTGAGGTCTTGGCTGATTTCTTTTGATTTTCCCATGATGTCAAGCAAAGAGGCACTGAGTTTGAAGGTCGGCCTTGAAATACATCCACAGGTACACCTCCAATTGACTCAAATTATGTAAATTGGCCTATCAGAAGCTTCTAAAGCCATGATATAATTTTCTGGAATTTTCCAGGCTGTTTAAAGGCACAATCAACTTAGTGTATGTAAACTTCTGACCCACTGGAATTGTGATACAGTGATTTATAAGTGAAATAATCTGTCTGTAAACAATTGTTGGAAAAATGACTTGTGTCATGCACAAAATAGATGTCCTAACCGACTTGGAAAAACTATAATTTGTTAATTAACCTCTTGGTGTTAGGGGACAGTATTTTCATTTTTGGAAAAAAAACATTCCCGTTTTAAACGGGATATTTTGTCAGGAAAAGATGCTAGAATATGCATATAATTGACAGCTTTGGATAGAAAACACTAACGTTTCCAAAACTGTAAAGATATTGTCTGTGAGTATAACAGAATTGATGTTGCAGGCAAAAGCCTGAGAAAAATCCAATCCGGAAGTGCCCCAGGTTTTGAAAGCGCTGCGTTCCAATGACTCCCTATTCAGCTGTGAATGTACCATCAACGAGCTTACGCTTTCTACGTATTCCCCAAGGTGTCTACAGCATTGTGACGTAGTTTTACGCATTTCTGTTGAAGAATAGCCGTAGGCGGCCACATTGTGTAAGTGGTCACATGGTGGCTCCGAGAGAGATTCTCGCGTAAAATACAGAGGTAGCCATTACTCCAATCGGTCCTAGTGAAAAACGAATTGTCCCGACAGATATATTATCGAATAGATATTAGAAAAACACCTTGAGGATGGATTCCAAACAACGTTTGCCATGTTTCTGTCGATATTATGAAGCTAATTTGGAATATTTTTCGGCGTTGTGGTGACCGCAATTTCCGGGCAATTTCTCAGCCAAACGTGAAGAACAAACGGAGCTATTTCACCTACAAAAATAATATTTGGGGAAAAAATTAACTTTGGCTGTCTACCTGGGAGTCTCGTGAGTGAAAACATCCGAAGTTCATCAAAGGTAAACGATTACATTTTTTTGCTTTTCTGATTTCCGTGACAAGGTTTCCTGCTGCTAGCAAGGCATAATGCTATGCTAGGCTATGATAAACTTACACAAATGCTTGTCTAGCGTTGGCTGTAAAGCATATTTTGAAAATCTGAGATGACAGGGTGATTAACAAAAGCCTAAGCTGTGTTCCAATATATTTCACTTGTGATTTTCATGAATAGGAAGATTTTCTAGGAAGATTGTGTCCGTTGCATTATGCTAATTAGTGTCAGATGATGACAACGGTCCCGTTCATGGGATGGGGGTGTCACTACAGGTTAACAAGAAATTTGTGGAGTGGTTGATAAATGAGTTTTAATGACTCCAGCCTAAGTGTATGTAAACTTCCGACTTCAACTGTATTTGTAAATGGGAGGGAGAATTTAGAAACGTCACACAAACACACACACCTCAACACTGGTTTCATCTTGCTAGTGTTGTTGCTGTTGGAGGTAGAGCTTCCGGCGCCGGCCGAGATGTTTCCTGAGGGGTTGTTGGAGTTCATCTCCGCTGACTTCTGGAACACCTCTATGGTGACCGTGGCGATGTTCTCCAATAGGGAGTACAGCTCCTGTAGGGAGACAATAAATACGAGTTCATCCACTTGCACTCAATGACAGGGAACCTATCCTTGACAAAGACTGCTGCCAATACTAGCACATTCTACAGTTACGAAGGGTTTTGACATAAGCCACTTTAATTCTATATCTCTATGGATTCAATTGAACCAGAGGCACACTTGTGAACTTTACAGATGGATTGTATTCAAAATCTATATTTTGAGCAATATCCTTGCAATATCATTGGGTGGCAGACCGCCTAGCGGTTATGAGGTTTGGGCCAGTAACCGAAAGGTCGCTGGTTCGAATCCCCGAGCCGACTAGGTGAAAAATATGGTGATGTGCACTTGAGCGAGGCACTTAACCAGAGCAACTTAAAAGATCAATTAATGTTAAGAGCATCTGCTAAATGACTAAAATGTAAATGTAATATCATGCTTAATTTTGATTAAATGGAAGTGTTAGTGTCTTGAGGACCTTACAGGACACTGGAGTCTGGTTACGTACGTTGTTAGTACTCTGCTTGATCATGAGCTGCAGTTCCAGGGACGACTGTCTCATCGTCCACTGGTCCATGTTCTAGAGCCGGGAGGATGGGACACAACTTTTAGATGTACACATCACAACAATCTCCAAACAGTTAAGTTGTCACAGAGAGACTTACAGTGCCTTGCGAAAGTATTCGGCCCCCTTGAACTTTGCGACCTTTTGCCACATTTCAGGCTTCAAACATAAAGATATAAAACTGTATTTTTTTGTGAAGAATCAACAACAAGTGGGACACAATCATGAAGTGGAACGACATTTATTGGATATTTCAAACTTTTTTAACAAATCAAAAACTGAAAAATTGGGCGTGCAAAATTATTCAGCCCCCTTAAGTTAATACTTTGTAGCGCCACCTTTTGCTGCGATTACAGCTGTAAGTCGCTTGGGGTATGTCTCTATCAGTTTTGCACATCGAGAGACTGAATTTTTTTCCCATTCCTCCTTGCAAAACAGCTCGAGCTCAGTGAGGTTGGATGGAGAGCATTTGTGAACAGCAGTTTTCAGTTCTTTCCACAGATTCTCGATTGGATTCAGGTCTGGACTTTGACTTGGCCATTCTAACACCTGGATATGTTTATTTTTGAACCATTCCATTGTAGATTTTGCTTTATGTTTTGGATCATTGTCTTGTTGGAAGACAAATCTCTGTCCCAGTCTCAGGTCTTTTGCAGACTCCATCAGGTTTTCTTCCAGAATGGTCCTGTATTTGGCTCCATCCATCTTCCCATCAATTTTAACCATCTTCCCTGTCCCTGCTGAAGAAAAGCAGGCCCAAACCATGAGGCTGCCACCACCATGTTTGACAGTGGGGATGGTGTGTTCAGCTGTGTTGCTTTTACGCCAAACATAACGTTTTGCATTGTTGCCAAAAAGTTCAATTCTGGTTTCATCTGACCAGAGCACCTTCTTCCACATGTTTGGTGTGTCTCCCAGGTGGCTTGTGGCAAACTTTAAACAACACTTTTTATGGATATCTTTAAGAAATGGCTTTCTTCTTGCCACTCTTCCATAAAGGCCAGATTTGTGCAATATACGACTGATTGTTGTCCTATGGACAGAGTCTCCCACCTCAGCTGTAGATCTCTGCAGTTCATCCAGAGTGATCATGGCTGCATCTCTGATCAGTCTTCTCCTTGTATGAGCTGAAAGTTTAGAGGGACGGCCAGGTCTTGGTAGATTTGCAGTGGTCTGATACTCCTTCCATTTCAATATTATCACTTGCACAGTGCTCCTTGGGATGTTTAAAGCTTGGGAAATATTTTTGTATCCAAATCCGGCTTTAAACTTCTTCACAACAGTATCTCGGACCTGCCTGTTGTGTTCCTTGTTCTTCATGATGCTCTCTGCGCTTTTAACGGACCTCTGAGACTATCACAGTGCAGGTGCATTTATACGGAGACTTGATTACACACAGGTGGATTGTATTTATCATCATTAGTCATTTAGGTCAACATTGGATCATTCAGAGATCCTCACTGAACTTCTGGAGAGAGTTTGCTGCACTGAAAGTAAAGGGGCTGAATAATTTTGCACGCCCAATTTTTCAGTTTTTGATTTGTTAAAAAAGTTTGAAATATCCAATAAATGTCGTTCCACTTCATGATTGTGTCCCACTTGTTGTTGATTCTTCACAAAAAAATACAGTTTTATATCTTTATGTTTGAAGCCTGAAATGTGGCAAAAGGTCGCAAAGTTCAAGGGGGCCGAATACTTTCGCAAGGCACTGTAGCATCAAAGTTCACCACTTTCCCTGTAGCACTGCTTTAGTCAGCAGATGGCAGTAATGACATTCAGAAAACTCATGCTTCCTAATGTGGTCTGCTGAGCTACAGCCAGGGTTCAGAGAAAGTTCACCCACTGATTAATTCTAGCACCCACAACCCCCCATTTGTAATGGATGTGCAGTCTGCTGTGCTCTCTCCGCCATCCCCAACGATCTTCTAGGGCTGACACTGATTCACTTACAACTGGCCTCGATGGCTTCAAAGAAACCATTTCAAAGTAATTTCCAGAAAAAGGTTTTAGGTCTTGTGTGGGCTGACCTGGAGGATGCGTTTGATGCGTTGCCTCTGGGGATTGTCCCCCTCCTCACTGTCCAGCTGGCGGTGAGGGTAGCAGATGAGCTGCAGCAGCCGCTGGGCCTGGATGTTGACCAGCACCGGGTCCTGCAGGGCACTGCTGTCCTCCGACAGGGACTTGAGGCAGCGCTCGCCCACCCACTCCTGATGGAGGGAGAGATGTGTGATGATAGGTAGAGATCACCAAGGGGTATGTACTGAACATTGTTTGGCCCCATTCAGTTTTTAATTCAGTCAATGCAGGAAGTGAACCCGAAATTAAACTCCTAATTAGAAAACTCAATTTTGTTTCCTATGAGGAGTTTATTCACTACTTTACCTGATTTTTAAAATATTTTTTTAATACAATCTACTTGCAGTGAAGCTGCTCACCATCCACATCACATTAGTCATCTAACAGACTCCCATCCAGAGCCACAGAAGCAACTAGGGTCAACGCCATGCTCAAGTGCACGTCAACAGATCTCCCACAAGGTCAAAAACAGGGACCCGAACCAGAAACCCATCAGCCACCACCACCAAAACAAACAAGAGAAAAAAAGATAAAGGAAAACAGGGAAAGAAATATGCAAAAATCATAACAGCAAGGCCAACTGAATATGTGTGAGTACATGTATGGCACTATTTACGTGTGTGTATGTGTGTTTCCATGTATGTGCATGTGTGTGCATTTAAATTAGCATGTGTCCAAACACCTGCACGGCATCAGCCTCAGGCAAACAGGCATTAGCAGTAACAATGCCCCTCAGTGTTATTCAAACTTAGTTTTTGATACGTTTTATTGACTTTATTTTTTTACTTTTATCTTTGACTATCATTCTATCCCTCGCCCAGCAACTCCACTCCCACTTGTCTCCAATTCCCCATCCCAACCCTCAGCCCATCCCATCTAGCTCTACTGGCCACCCTCTTCGGATTTCTACGCACAATACTGTACATCTTTCAACTATGCTGTGATGTTTAACATACAGTGCCTTCGGAAACTATTCAGACCCCTTGATTGTTTCCACATTTTGTTACGTTACAGCCTTATTCTAAACTTGATTCTCTCATCAATTTACACACAATACTCCATAATGACAAAGCAAAAACATATTTAGACATTTTACTGATATATATATATATATATATATAATACAGAAATATCACATTTACATAAGTATTCAGACCATCTACTCAGTACTTTGTTGAAGCACCTTTGGCAGCGATTACAGCCTGGAGTCTTCTTGGGTATGACACTACAAGTTTGGTACACCTGTATTTGGGGAGTTTCTCCCATTCTCCTCTGCAGATGCTCTCAAACTCTGTCAGGTTGGATGGGGAGTGTCGCTGCACAGCTATTTTCAGGTCTGTCCAGAGATGTTCGATCAGGTTTAAGTCCGGGCTCTGGCTGGGCCACTCAAGGACATTCAGAGACTTGTCCCGAAGCTACTCCATGTGTTGTCTTGGATGTGTGCTTAGGGTCATTGTCCTGTTGGAAGGTGAACCGTCGCCCCAGTCTGAGGTCCTGAGTGCTCTGGAGCAGGATCTCTGCACTTTTCTCCGTTCATCTTTCCCTCAATCTTGACTAGTCTTCCCAGTCCCTGCCACTGAAAAACATCCCCACAGCATGATGCTTCACCGTAGGGATGGTGCCAGGTTTCCTCCAGACGTGACGCTTGGCATTCAGGCCAAAGAGTTTAATCTTGCTTTCTTCAGATTAGAGAATCTTGTTTCTCATGGTCTGAGAGTATTTAGGTGCCTTTTGGCAAACTCCAAGAGGGTTGTCATGTGCATTTTATATAGACAGATGTGTGCCTTTCCAAATCATGTCCAATCAAATTAATTTATCACAGGTGGACTGCAATCAAGTTGTAGAAACAGCTCAAGGATGATCAATGGAAACAGGATGCACCTGAGCTCAATTTCAAATCTCATAGCAAAGGTTCTGAATATTTTTATTTATTTGCTAAAATGTAAAAAAATAAAAAAATAAAAATCACTTTGTTATTGAGGTATTCTGTGTAGATTGCAGAGGATTTTTTAATATATTTTATTTAATATATAATCCATTTTAGAATAAGGTTGTAACGTAATAAAAAGGTAGAAAAAGTCAAAAGTGTCTGAATACTTTCCGAGGGCACTGTACAATTTGAATCTAAGATAAATACTTTTACTAACAGTATTAATATACTACTATTACTACTAATTGACTGACCCGGTCTCTACAGATCTCCCAACAATACTATTTATAGGGTCAACTTTAGATCAATGCAATACATTTTCACTCATTCCTTTTTTATTTATCAGTTATTTTACCAGGTAAGTTGACTGAGAACACATTCTCATTTACAGCAACAACCTGGGGAATAGTTACAGGGGAGAGGAAGGGGATGAATGAGCCAATTGTAAACTGGGGATTATTAGGTGACCATGATGATTTGAGAGCCAGATTGGGAATTTAGCCAGGACACCGGGGTTAACACCCCTACGACAAGTGCCATGGGATCTTTAATGACTTCAGAGAGTCAGGACACCCGTTTAACATCCCATCCGAAAGACAGCACCCTACACAGGGCAGTGTCCCCAATCACTGCCCTGGGGTATTGGGATACATTTTAGACCAGAGGAAAAAGTGCCTCCTACTGGCCTTCCAACACCACTTCCAGCAGCATCTGGTCTCCCATCCAAGGACTGACCAGGAACAACCCTGCTTAGCTTCAGAAGCAAGCCAGCAGTGGTATGCAGGGTGGTATGCTGTTGGCATTCCTAAACCTGAGACCAGAAACATGCAACCTGAGGGCAATACCAAAACAAACGGTCTATTGATTCTGTCTCCTCACAACAAAATCTGCAGAGCTGCAATGATTGTATGCCACAAATAATCCAAATTTTGTAGGTGGCAAGAATTCTGTACAATAATTTTAGCTGAGAAGCATAAAGTCTTGAATCTTGCTCTGATTAATGTATTAACTCAGACACCCTGTACCGTGGAATAAGTACATCAAAATTCGCAACGGCACAGCTGTCAAGATTCTGGTCCTCAAATGAAAATGGGATACTTAGCTATTTATGCTATTTTTATTCCTCTGCCAGTTTTGCACCTTTATATTCGGCAGACAGACCAGTTCCCTACCTCCTTCCGCTGCCTCCTCCATTTTTGGGGCAATGATATAATCAGTTGCTTGTAATCTTGGATTGAGCAGAACTTCCCATACAATTCTGCTAACTCCACAATTCCAATATAATTTAAAAACAAAATACCCTCAAAACATATTTTCCATAAATACAGGTCCTTCATCAACCAGCAGATTTGAGTCAAGCCATAATATTGGTTGTAATATTTGTTCCATCTTTTCAGGGGGATGAAATTGAAATTGTAGCCAGCTCTGCAATGCTTGTTTGAAAAAGAGAGACACCTTGAAAAAATAAGCATTTTCAATTCATCGAAAATGAGACATGGCAAAAAGGCAATTTTCTTAGTAATCTACTTGAGAACCATTTAGGGTTCAAATGAAACTTTTGCATAAGTGAAGCTTTGAGAGAGGTTTAGTGCTATTATATTTAATAATCTTAACCAACCCAGTCCATATTCATTATATTGACAGGCACACTTTATCTTGTCTGGTTTAGCTTCCCAGAAAGCAAAATATTTTTCCCTCATAGGATTTGAAAAATGAAATCATCAGGAGTAGGGCTGCGCCGTAAGTAAATTAGTCCTATGGTTAAATCAGGGCAATTTTTCCACAAATAGACAGGTATTTGTCTATGTTTTACTAGTTTATTGAAATTCTTTGTGGAGAGCTAATTTATATATTTTGTGATATGAATACCAAATATGTCTACTTCACCGTCAGCCCATGTTCTAGGTAAACTGTTGGGTAATGTAACAGCTGTATTTTTTAAAAGATCCAAAACGTAATACTGTACACTTATAAGGTTTTAGTCCAGAGAGTCCAGAAAAGTGATCTTCAATGATTACAGGGATCTAGCTTGAAGACTTAATATAAAACTTGAATCCACGGCTTACATGGACACCTTTGTTTTTAAGCCTTGGATTTCTAATCCTCTAATTTGATCAGATTTTAATAGCTAGCATTTTGATGGCCATAACGAATAGATATGGTGACAGCGGACACCCTTGTTTATCTCCTTTTGACAGTTCAGAACTCTGAGAAGTAGACGCTATTTACAATTTTACACCTGAGGTTGCTATACATTTACACATTTTACAAGAGGCATTTATAAATAAAATCCTGTCTTAATTTATCAAAGGCCTTTTCAAAATCTTCTATAAATACTAGGTCTGGCTTCTTAGATGTTTCATGTTGTTCTATATTTTCTCCAATGTATCGTCCATGTAAAAAACCTATCCAATCAGGATGAACAATACCTGGTAAAACCTTTTTCATTCTTAGTGCTATGCATTTTGACATCACAACACTGAAGTGTAAGAGGCCCCCGATTTTGTTTTAGATAGACTGCATCTTTATATTTGCCATCTGGGTCTTGTCTTAATAATAGTGAAATCACTAATTGACTGAGTTGTTTTCTTTACCATTGTACACAATCGGTTGACAAAGACTGGGCATACTCCCTTTTATTTATGTTAAGAGCACATTCTGATTTACAAAGAGTGCCTGTTAAAACTCGGCAACTTATTTACACAATATGCTTCTCTGTGGAAAACACAAGTAGTGGGCATGACTCAAGTCTTGTAAATGGTAGTGTTGTGGAGGAAAGGAGTGGAGTAAGGGGTAGGTCAACCTTGACTCAGAGTATCAGGCAGTGGAGGTGCCTCAGTGGAAGGAGGACCATGAAACATAAAAAGTTAACCTTTTTAGATAAAACTAGACTAAATAAATTCACGTCACCAAATACATAATTTAAAACACACAGTTTGCAATGGAGGTTATAAGAATATTTTAAGATAATACACAACACAAAGGACTAGAGGTCAATAGGGAATTAAAGATCAATGGAAATAGTTGTTCTTCAGTTCAACATCTGTTTAGAATCTGTGTAGGGGTTTCAGTCCTGTACTCATAGCTACATGTGGCAACTTCTCATTGGTTCAAATTGAGGACAAAGTGAGGGAAATCTCAAAGAAATTGGAAGACGGACCACAGAAAGATTGAGGTGGAGCGTGCCCACAGGACGGGAAAATCCACCACCAGCCCAGGTGACAGGCCCAGGTCGATAGTTGTCAAGTTCCTGAGGTTCAAGTACAAGGTAGCTGTTTTGGAAAGAGCCAAGAACTTGAGAGGAAAGTAGATATGTATTCCTCAACGAGGATTATCCTGAAGCTGTGCGTCAGAAGAGGAAACAACTTATCCCAGCAAAGAAAGCTGCCAGAGCGCGTGGGGACATTGCTTAGAAACGCTATGACAGGCTATTTGTCCACTATCCCAACCAGAAGCCTGGAAGGGATGAGGGAGACAAGCCTATGGGTTCGTAACTTCCACCCCACAGCCCGCATACACACACACTGGATTAATGGACTGCTGAATGTATATTTTTTCTCTCTTTCTTTGTTTGCTCTTTTTCATATTATTTCTCTCTCAAAAAAGCTACCCAGTAAAGGGCCAAAAATAGCTCATATGTAGCCTTCAAAATAAGGTTAATGAAATCAATAACTTGCTAACATCAGATTACATTCATATATTAGCCATTTCTGAGAATCACTTAAATAATTAATTTGATGATAGAGAACTGGCAACACAAGGATATAACATATAGAAGCAACAGAAAATCGTATGGGGGAGGTTTTAATGTGTATATACACACAGTACTAGTCAACAGTTTGGACACACCTACTCATTCCAGGGTTGTTCGTTATTTTGACTATTATCTACATTGTAGAATAATAGTGAAGTCCTCAAAACTATGAAATAACACATGAAATCATGTAGCAACCAAAAAAGTGTTAAATCCAAATATATTTTATATTTGAGATTCTTCAAAGTAGCTACCCTTTGCTTTGATGACAGCTTTGCACACTCTTGGCATACTCTCAACCAGCTTCATGCGGTAGTCACCTGGAATGCATTTCAATTAACAGGTGTGCCTTGTGAAATACATTTGTGGAATTTCTTTCCTTCTTAATGTGTTTGAGCCAATCAGTTGAGTTGTGACAAGGTAGGGGTGGTAAACAGAAGATAGCTCTACTTGGTAAAACACCAAGTCCATAACCTCCTTTGGTCTGATTAATCCAAATTTGAGATTTTTGGTTCAAACCGCCGTGTCTTTGTGAGACAGAGTAGGTGAATAGATGCTCTCCGCATGTGTGCTTCCCACCGTGAAGCATGGAAGAGGTGTGACGGTGCGGGGGTGCTTTGCAGGGGACACTGGTCATTGATTTATTTAGAATTCATTGCACACAACCAGTATGGCTACTAAAGCATTCTGCAGCCATACGCTCTCCCATCTGATTTGCTCTTAGTGGGACTATCATTTGTTTTTTAACAAGACAATGACACAACACATCTCCAGGCTGTGAAAGGGCTATTTGACCAAGGACAGTGATGGAGCGCTGCATCAGATGACCTAGCATCCACAATCACCTGAGCTCAACCAAATTGAAATGGTTTGGGATGAGTTGGACCGCAGCGTAAAGGAAACGCAGCCAACAAGGGCTCTGCATGTGGGAAAGCCTTCAAGACTGTTGGAAAAACATTCCAGGTGAAGCTGGTTGAGAGAAGCTGTCATCAAGGCAAAGGGTGGCTACTTAGAAAAAAATCAAAATATATTCTTCAAACACTTTTTTGGTTACTACATGATTCCATTATTTTCATAGTTTTGATGTCTTCACTATTATTTTACAATGTAGATATTAGTAAAAATAAAAGTAAAACCCTTGAATGAGTAAGCGTGTCCAAACTTTTGACTGGCACTGTTTATACATATATACAGTGCATTCGGAAAATATTCAGACCCTTGACTTTTTCAACATTTTGTTAAGTTACAGCCTTAAAAATCATCCACAATGGCGGAGCACGTGATGCCGCGGAGCTGAGCAGACGTTGACAAACCGAGCTCTTCAAAGTTATGCTATTTTTACCTAAA
Organism: Oncorhynchus mykiss; assembly: GCF_057628025.1. Taxonomy (NCBI): domain Eukaryota; kingdom Metazoa; phylum Chordata; class Actinopteri; order Salmoniformes; family Salmonidae; genus Oncorhynchus; species Oncorhynchus mykiss. The sequence goes on from NC_143046.1 coordinate 43,930,346, forward strand.
TAACAACGTTGAAACAATATTCTAACATCGGCTGATAAATTGTCAAGTACTTACCTTCCCAAAGAGCCATGGATCTCCGACCGAGAGGCAAGAAGGACGACCAAAACGTTGTTGATTCCCAAGATAACGATAACGCTACAGCTAGCAAGATTAGCATTAGCCCTCATAACTCAGACGACAGTTCCAGACTGTTGCTCTCAGCAGCCTCTTGCGAGCCTGCCGACATGCTGGCTACTCTCCTCCGGGAAATTCAGGATGGTAACAGAGGTCTTTCTATGAAAATTGATAAGAAATCGGCTAATCTCCATTCTTCCATTGACGACCTGAAATCCTCCATGAATGATCTCCTTTGGAGAACGACTGAGGCAGAGTTGCGCATTAGCACAGTTGAAGATACCATCGCTAGACATGACCAGGTCTTGATACAACTGCAAAAGGACAATGCCTACCTCAAAAACAAGGTAGATCAGATGGAGAACCAGAGTAGACGTAGTAATATCCGTGTGGTGGGATTGAAAGAGGACAGCAAGGGCCGTGACCCGGTCCGTTTCTTCACTCAATGGATCCCGGAGGTCCTAGGCATAATCAACTTCACCAAGCCGCTGGAAATCGAACGCGCCCACAGAACATCAGCGCCGAAACCCCGGCCAGATGAGCCCCCACGAGCCGTCCTGATCAGGTTCCTCCGTTTCCAAGACAGAGAGAAGATATTGCAACTCGCAAGAGCCAAAGGGGACATCACCATCGATGGAAAGAGGGTCAGCCTTTTCCCAGATATGAGCGCGGAACTCGCCAGACGTCGCAAGCAGTTCAGACCTGCCGCCAAAGCACTGAAGGAGAAGAACATCACCGGCTGGCTACCTCATCCACCCTGCGCGGATGAAAGTTCAGTACAAAGGCCGAAGCCATCTCTTCAACACACCGGGAGAAGTGCACACTTTTCTCAAAGAACTGAGCAACGTCTGAGCCAGGACGGTCTCTCTGGGGGATAAAATGCAGTTCGTTTGTGTTCTCTTATCCGGACTGAACTGCTGGTATCTCCCGGTCACTATAATTGATTTGTACATTTTCAACTAACCGTATCTTTCCGGGGTGAGTTCTATTACATTTACAGGAGAGTATATTTTGGTTTAGTAGATATCTACTGGGTGAAGCAATAAGTGGGCTTAGGCCCACTGCTTTCCCCCTCATTTATGTTAATCTTTCGAAAAGAGACTCAAGCAGCCCTTACCGTGGGGAGTAAATATTCAGCCATAAATATCTATTCACAATGTTTGTTTTCAACTTAGAGAGGTCGCATGTTTTAGTTTACGCCAAGGTTTAGCTAGTAAAAGCAAGATGAAAAGCGAGCAGCAACGTATCTCTACAAGTGTATTCATGTTAGATTGTTGGGATTGTTGTTTTAGTCTGACAATCGGGGTGGGTGGGATTTTTATTATTTTTTTCTTCCTTTTTTCTATGTTTATTGTTTCCTTCCTAAAGAGACACATAGGTCACTTTTGTGCTCAAACCAAAGTTGAAACATTTCCTAATTATCTGCATATGATAGATTTATATTCAGTTACATATTTGAAACCCAACCTATGCTTAATCCACTAAAATGTCACATTCAACGTAAAAGGTCTTAACAGCCTGATTAAAAGGAAAAGAGTCTATACATACCTTAAGAAATTAAAGGCTGATATTGTGTTTTTACAAGAAACACATCTTACAGCCACTGAACACAAGAAATTGAAGAGGGAATGGGTAGGACAAGTTTTTGCATCCTTTTTTAACTCCAAAGCAAGAGGAACTGCAATTTTGATAAGTAGACAGATCCCCTTCTGCGTCAACAACACCATCTCTGATCCCTCTGGCAGGTTTGTTTTCAGAGTCTTGGACCCTATTGAATATTTATGCTCCTAACTTCGATGACCATATGTTTATTCAGAATGTCTTCCTTCAGGTCGCTCAAGCACCACCAGGATGGCTACTGGTTGGAGGAGATTTTAATTTTTGCTTAGATACAGTTCTTGATAGGTCTTCTGATAAACCCTCACTTCTTACCAAAGCCGGCAAGCTCACCATGTCATTCATGAAAGATCTCAATTTACTAGACATCTGGAGACAGTTGCACCCACAGGATAGGGACTACTCTTTTTATTCACACCCACACAAGACACACAAGCGCATAGATAACTTTTTACTTTCGACACAACTGTTTCATAGAGTGTTAGATGTCGAGTATCTCCCCAGATTGCTTAGTGACCATTCTCCTCTGGTATTATTAATCTCCATTCCTACCAAGGTAAATGAAGCATATAGATGGAGACTAAATTCTACACTCCTAAAGCAACCTGAATTTTGTGCATTCATCAAAGAGCAGATCAATATTTTTACTTTGACACAACAAACCTTCTGCTCCTGACAGCTTCATTCTTTGGGACACATTGAAGGCCTATCTGAGGGGACAGATTATTTCCTATACTAAAGGGCTGAAGAGAAAACACAGTGCGGAACTGAGTGCCCTTGAATCTAAGATCTCCGAGCTAGAGAAAACCTACCAAAGAGGCCCGACTAAAGATCTATACAGGCTTTTGGTAAATAAAAAACTTAAATATAATATTGTGAACACATATCAAGCTGAGAGGGCCATCACTAAATCAAAACAGCGTTATTACGAGCTTGGAGAGAAAGCTCACAAAGTATTGGCATGGCAACTGAAAGCAGAGGAAAGTAAGAGGACAATTAATGCCATAGAAACTCTTACTAATGAGATATCTTTCGACCCTACTGAAATTAATAATACTTTTAAGAAATACTATGAAGACCTCTACACTTCCCAATCAAGCGACGATCTATCAGAGATCGACTCCTTTCTCTCCTCTCTCAACCTCCCATGCCTGTCAGGGGAAGACAGCGAGCGCCTGAGTGAACACTTCTCAGTTCCTGAATTGTTGGAGGCCAATAAATCTCCTGGGGAGGATGGCTTCCCTCCAGAGTTCTATAAAGAATTTAGGGAGATGTTGGTCCCCTACCTTATGGAGGTACTTAAAAAAGCCAGAGAAGACAACTGCTTTCCAGAGTCCTTCTCTCAAGCAGTGATTACTGTAATCCACAAGAAAGGGAAAAACCCGCTAAAGAGCGCCTCCTATAGACCAATCTCTCTCCTTAACACAGATTGTAAACTGGTCACCAAGATGCTATCGAAGAGACTGGAGTCATGTCTTCCCCTGTTGATCAACCCAGATCAGACTGGCTTCATAATTAATAGATTGTCCTCCAATAATCTCAGAAGGTTCTTTGATATAATTCACCTTGCTAACAAAAACAAAATACCTAGTGTCGCAGTCTCCCTCGACGCTGAAAAGGCCTTTGATAGGGTTGAATGGCCATACCTATTTCGCGTCTTGGAAAAGTTTGGTTGTTTGTAAATTTGATAAAATCACTCTACAAATCTCCTAAAGCTAGGATTGCTACCAATGGGATTACTTCCTCCTCTTTCCCTCTTTATAGGGGGAACAGACAAGGTTGCCCAATTAGCCCCCACCTCTTTGCCCTCGCCATCGAACCATTGGCTGAGGCTATTAGAACGTGCCCTGACATACATGGCTTTGAGGTGGGCCCCCATACCCATAAATTATCACTCTTTGCGGACAACCTTATCTTATTTCTAACAAACCCAGAACACTCCCTCTCTCACTTGCAGATCCTACTACAGTGTTATAGTTATTTCTCTGGATATAAGGTCAATTTTGATAAAAGCGAAATCTTACCGTTGTCTGTCTTTGACCATCATACCATCAAGCACAAGTTTCCTTTTAGATGGTCGCCTAAGGGCTTCACATATTTGGGTATAATGGTGGATGGTAATCTGAACAACCTCTATAAACTCAATCTGGCCAGTTTGTTGCAAAAGGTGGAGTGGAGGATGACCTTTGTAAATGGATGGACTTACCTCTCACTCTACTGGGTAGAATCAATGTAATTAAAATGAATGTCCTGCCCAGATTTCTATATCTCTATTCTATATGACGCAAGTGCTGCAAAAATAAAAACTATCCCTCTGTCCAATGACACTGTCGCCAGACGTATAAATTACATTGCAAACGATCTTAAAGAACAGCTGGTAGATAAACTCAAAGACAAATGCTTTGCCTTACTGTTCGATGAAGCAACTGACCGCAACAAAGACTGTTTATCTCTTATGTACGTTTTGACATGACAAACTCCCTGTGTGAGGATCTACTTTTTTGTAAATATGTCAGAGACAGAGCCACAGCTGAAGAGCTATTCAAAAGAGAGAAGAAGCACTAGCGTCAAGGCACCTGAGGTTATGACTGACATTGTAGATGTAGTCAATTTTATAAAGACCAGACCACTAAAAACAAGAGTCTTCTCTGCTATCTGTGAGGAGATGGGAGCTGAACATCAAGCTGTGCTGTTTCACAGTGAAGCAAGGTGGCTGTCACGAGGAAAAGTCGTGTCCCGAGTTTTTGAGCTCAGAGAGCAGATAAGAATGTTTTCGGAGCAGGAGCACAAGTATGACCTCGCAGAAAAAATTTAGTGATGAGAACTTCCTGGCAAAACTGGCCTACCTGAGTGACATATTTGGAAAGCTAAATGAACTAAATCTACAGCTTCAAGGGAAAGATGAACACCTCCCTCAGGTCACAAACAAGATCAGCTCTTTCACTCGAAAGCTTGATGTGGGGCAGGCGACTTGATGAAGGAAATAATGATTCATTCGAGAACCTGCATTAATTTGTTGACACTACTGACTATGATGCCACCTCAGTGATTCCGTATATTAAGGAGCATATTTCATCACTGATGGGATTCTTTAAAAAGTACTTCCCTGAAAACAGTTCCCATTATGACTGGGTGAGAGATCATTTCAATGCACCAGCTCCAACTGGTTTCAGCTCTGCAGAGGAGGACCAGTTCATTGATATGACGTCTGACTCCACATTGAGACTGAGGTTCACATCACAGACACAGTGAATTCTGGCTGAGTGTAGAGAGGCAGTATCCACTCTTAGGGCAGAGGGCCATGGGCATTCTTCTTCCTTTTGTCAACATCTTATCTTTGTGAGACTGGCTTCTCTGCTGTTGCTGCACTGAAGACCAAGTACAGGTCCCAGCTAAACATTGAGCAGGAGCTGAGAGTTGCAGTATCATGCTTCAAACCCCACTTCGAAAAGCTGTGCTCTGCAAAACGTGCTCATTGTAGCCATTAATCCTGACTTAATTTTGATTTAAAAAAAAAATCAGCACAAATTGTTTTATTCATTTTTGTTTTATAGGTCAAAGTGTTTCATATATTGTGCTCCTGAGTTAATGTTGCTGATCAATTTGAATTTATTATTATTTATTGATTATATTTCATTATATTTTTCAGTTATCAAATGGTAAAAAAAATGTGTTTGATGTTTAAATAAGAATTTAAATAAGACATGATTTATTTATTTTTTTAAATTTCAGGCAAATTGATGCACTTTAAGTCTTTTCTGTTACAGACAAAAAAACAATGTTAATTAATAAAGTTATTCTTTGTTGTAAGTTGATCTATATTTCTTTATTTTTTTGTTTTCTTTAATGTTAATAAGGATACAATGTTATGCAGAGGTGTACTTATAACAATTTTATAGACAAATGATACTATTTACAGTCGCGGCAGAGAGTTGGGGGGCGCAAAATGTTTACTTTTTCCTAGGGGGGGGCGTAACAGAAAATAATTGAGAAGCACTGGTCTAGAGGAAGGTGTTTGTCCTCAGGCCTGGAGGGAAGCCAAAGCAATTCCGTTACCCGAGAGTGGTAAAGTGGCCCTTACTGGTTCTAAAAGCAGACCTATCAGCTTGCTGCCAGCTCTTAGCAAATTGTTGGAAAAAATACAATGCTATTTCTCTGAAAAACAAATTAACAGACTTTCAGCATGCTTACAGAGGTCACTCAACATGTACTGCACCAACACAAATGACTGATGATTGGTTGAAAGAAATTGATAAAAAGATTGTGGAAGCTGTGCTGTTAGATTTCAGTACAGCCTTTGATATTATTGACCATAAACTGATGTTGAAAAAAACTTGTGTTGTGGCTTTTCAACCTCTGCCATATCGTGGATTCAGAGCAATCTGTCTAATAGAACTCAAAAAGGTTTTCTTTAATGGAAGCTTCTCTAACGTCAAACGTGTAAAGAGCTGAGGAGAGACTGCATCACTTATTTTTATAAAGAAACATTAATGTGTTGAAAATCCCAAATTGTTTGCATAGTCAACTTATACACAGCTCTGACACACACTTACCCCACCAGACATGCCACCAGGGGTCTTTTCACAGTCCCCAAATCCAAAATAGGGATGAAACGTTTACCGGTTTCACGATAAACCATGGTAAAAAATCCCGACAGTTAGTATTACCGTTACAAATCTTAATTACCTATAAAACCGTGTTTGATTACCATGGTTTGAAAAACTCTCGGTAAATACTGTCAAGCATCAACCAAAGCTAGCAACAGGCTGACACAGGTGCAGCATGCAATGTGGGTTTTGCTTTGTGTGAAAACATGGCGGAAGGCAGTGACAGCGCTCAAGAGATTTTTCAACCTTCTAAGAGGACCAAATCTGAAGTGTGGTCATATTTTGAGTTTTACAAGAGTGCTGAGGGAAACTTAATCAAAGATGGTCACCCTGTCTGTAGAACATGCGAAAGGGTGCAACACTTCCAATCTCGAGTCATCTTCGTGACCACCACCCACTACTTTATAGTGAATGCAAGGTAAGCTAACTTTTAGCTCAATGCATATTGTGGGGACTTCGGAAATTGGGGAAAATGTCATGGTTTGTGTGTCTGACTTGCTAATAGCTTGTCAATAATCTAAACTGAAGCTTTCACTGTTACCTACGCTTGGAAAAACTGCTGCTGCTGTATGCGTTGTGTGTCTGCAGACTCTATTCGCCCATTGCACACGATAACACGTTATGTAGTTTAGTCACCCAACTAACATATTTTGTTAATTTAAAACCCGGCAGACGTCGACTTGGTTGTAAAAGTGTTCCAACAGGAGAAACACTATATACAAGACTCCTGTCAATTGTTGGGCTCACTGCAATTACTATCACTGTCTTCTCAACCTTTCTAGTGTCGGGGGCAGAATCCTGAAATTCCGCCTGTCTGACGTGCCCAAAGTAAACTGCCTGTTACTCAGGCCCAGAAGCTAGGATAATGCATATAAATGGTAGAATTGACTACCTGAGGATTAATTAGAAATGTCGATTGACTTGTTTGGACTAACTTTACGGGGAACTTCTGGGACTTCTTTGTCTGCATGTTGAATGGGTGTATTACTGAACTCAATGATGCCTTCTAAACTGACCTTTTGGGATATAAAGAAGGACTTTATCGAACAAAACAACCATTCATTGTGTAGCTGGGACCCTTGGGAATGCAAACAGAAGAAGACATTCAAAAAGGTAAGTGATTTATTTTTTCGCTATTTATGATTTTGTGACGCCTGTGCTGGTTTGAAAACATGTTGTTGTGGGGCGCCGTCCTCAGATAATCGAATGCTATGCTTTTGCCGTAAAGCCCATTGTAAACCGGACAACGCGGTTCGATTACCAAGATTCTAAGCTAAAGAATCATGTATGACACTTGTATTTTCATGAATATTTAATATTACAATTTTGTATTTTGAATTTGACGTGCTCCGATTTCACTGGATGTTGTCGAATTTGATCCCTCTTCACGCTAAGAGGACTCATTTGTATTTATGTAAATTGTGCATGGGGTCATTGCATATACTCAAATGCAACACAGAAGATAGACTGTGTGTGTGTGTGGTGAGAGGGAATAATAATTATAACGTAAGGACACCAACAATAATAATACATTTGCTATTCCCTTGTTTACAGAGTGGGTGTGCAGCAGGCAAACCCAGTGGTCCCTCATCTACAGTTGTGACACAGACACTCGAGCAAGCATTTAAAAAAAGGCAGGCTGCTTATGCACCCACATCAAAAAATGCTCAAGACTTCACTGCAGCCCTTTTCATATTAGATTGCAAAGGACATGATGCCATGGGTGCTTTGGCCATAATTTGAACCTGGCCGTCTCAAAGGCTCTGAAAATTCAGAGAGTTGACACAGCAGTCAAGGCCTGCCGTCATCTGGTGCAAGGCTTCTCACGGAGCAGGAAGAGAAGGAGAGAACTGAGAGAAAAGCTAGCTGCCCTCAACATGCCACAGAAGGCTCTGATCCATGATGTGGTGATGGGGATCTACACACAACATGCTTGAGCGTTTCCTCAGCCAACAGCATCCAGTCTGTGCGACACTGGCTGGAGAAAGAGGAACATGGCACCTGATGCCCAAGGATGCCGACATAAGTGTCATGGAGCAAATGTGCCAGCTCCTTAAACCTCTGAGACAAGTGCATCTGTAAACTTGCTCAGAGACACGAGTGACACTGTCAGCCATCAAGCCTGTCCTGGACTACATCACCCGTGATGTTCTGGTGGAAAAGGATACAGATCCATCCCTGACCAAAGAGATGAAAAGGGTAATGAGAGAAGGCCTTAACAACAGATAAACAGAGAAGGCAAAGAGAGTCATGCACATGGCATGTTTCATTGACCCCCGCTTCAAAAGGAGCTTTTTAGATGAGCCTGAGGCGGTAAAAGTTGACACTGACAGCTGTGTCCAGGAGGCCTTGAAGCTGGCAGCTGGACAAGTCAGGGAAGAACCACAAAGCACCAGCAGCAGCTCCACCACCAACATCCCCACAGCGGCATCGGAGGGGAAAGGCCTGGCTCGGTTGCTGAGAAAGATCACCTCTCTGTTGCCTTGAGGCAAAGAGGGTCAGATTCCGACCACCCCAGAAGAAAGAGTGAAAGAAGAGATCAAGGTCTGCCCGTCTCTGCCACCCATTCCAGCAGAAGAGGATCCACTGGTGTGGTGGAAGGGCCATGCATCAGAGCTGCCTCACCTTGCCAGTGTTGCCAGGAAGCTTTTTTTCAACCCAGCAACCAGCAGAGAGAGCGTTCAGTGCCAGCGGGCACATTGTCTCCCGTCGCAGATCACTACTTAAACCGGACAAAGTAATTATGATGACATTTTTACTTTTCAATCTCAAATGAACAAAGATGCATACATACAGGATGTTAGGCCAGCAGCACCTTATTTCTTTATGAAGGTGAGAACGGACATGCAATCAGTGCTGTTCATTTGATTTGTTTCTATTTTGTGTGTTGTTATTTTAATGTCAACACCTGCACATTGGATGTGTTTACATATAGTTGTATTGTTCTTACATGCACATTGCTTTACTTGTGTTGCTTTTATATGCACATTTGATTTGCTTACTTAAGGTTGTGTTCATTAAAACCTGCACTACGGAAACTTCTCTCAAAGCCACATGGTGCCATCTTTAATGTTATTATTTTTATGTTTATGCACACAAAAAGTGCATAGTGCTGCTAACTTTATTTGTTGTTTGTTGGTTTTGTATATAAACCTTGGTGAAATGATTTCCGTTTGTGTATCAGTACATTTCCAGCACATTTTAACAATACCGTGATCATTTGTCACTATAATCGGGATATGATTTTTTTTATTTTGAATTTTACCCCCTTTTTTTCTCCCCAATTTCGTGGTATCCAATTGTTGTAGTAGCTTGTCTCATTGCTACAACTCCCGTACGGGCTCGGGAGAGACGAAGGCTGAATGTCATGCGTCCTCCGATACACAACCCAACCAGCCGTACTGCTTCTTAACACAGCGCGCATCCAACCCGGAAGCCAGCCGCACTAATGTGTCGGAGGCTACACCATGCAAAACTTCACGGCACAACGCCTCTCCCATATTTGACCTAGTTTCTGTATGTATGATACAGTGCCTTGCGAAAGTATTCGGCCCCCTTGAACTTTGCGACCTTTTGCCACATTTCAGGCTTCAAACATAAAGATATAAAACTGTATTTTTTTGTGAAGAATCAACAACAAGTGGGACACAATCATGAAGTGGAACGACATTTATTGGATATTTCAAACTTTTTTAACAAATCAAAAACTGAAAAATTGGGCGTGCAAAATTATTCAGCCCCTTTACTTTCAGTGCAGCAAACTCTCTCCAGAAGTTCAGTGAGGATCTCTGAATGATCCAATGTTGACCTAAATGACTAATGATGATAAATACAATCCACCTGTGTGTAATCAAGTCTCCGTATAAATGCACCTGCACTGTGATAGTCTCAGAGGTCCGTTAAAAGCGCAGAGAGCATCATGAAGAACAAGGAACACACCAGGCAGGTCCGAGATACTGTTGTGAAGAAGTTTAAAGCCGGATTTGGATACAAAAATATTTCCCAAGCTTTAAACATCCCAAGGAGCACTGTGCAAGTGATAATATTGAAATGGAAGGAGTATCAGACCACTGCAAATCTACCAAGACCTGGCCGTCCCTCTAAACTTTCAGCTCATACAAGGAGAAGACTGATCAGAGATGCAGCCATGATCACTCTGGATGAACTGCAGAGATCTACAGCTGAGGTGGGAGACTCTGTCCATAGGACAACAATCAGTCGTATATTGCACAAATCTGGCCTTTATGGAAGAGTGGCAAGAAGAAAGTCATTTCTTAAAGATATCCATAAAAAGTGTCGTTTAAAGTTTGCCACAAGCCACCTGGGAGACACACCAAACATGTGGAAGAAGGTGCTCTGGTCAGATGAAACCAAAATTGAACTTTTTGGCAACAATGCAAAACGTTATGTTTGGCGTAAAAGCAACACAGCTGAACACACCATCCCCACTGTCATACATGGTGGTGGCAGCATCATGGTTTGGGCCTGCTTTTCTTCAGCAGGGACAGGGAAGATGGTTAAAATTGATGGGAAGATGGATGGAGCCAAATACAGGACCATTCTGGAAGAAAACCTGATGGAGTCTGCAAAAGACCTGAGACTGGGACGGAGATTTGTCTTCCAACAAGACAATGATCCAAAACATAAAGCAAAATCTACAATGGAATGGTTCAAAAATAAACATATCCAGGTGTTAGAATGGCCAAGTCAAAGTCCAGACCTGTAACCAATCGAGAATCTGTGGAAAGAACTGAAAACTGCTGTTCACAAATGCTCTCCATCCAACCTCACTGAGCTCGAGCTGTTTTGCAAGGAGGAATGGGAAAAAAATTCAGTCTCTCGATGTGCAAAACTGATAGAGACATACCCCAAGCGACTTACAGCTGTAATCGCAGCAAAAGGTGGCGCTACAAAGTATTAACTTAAGGGGGCTGAATAATTTTGCACGCCCAAGTTTTCAGTTTTTGATTTGTTAAAAAAGTTTGAAATATCCAATAAATGTCGTTCCACTTCATGTTTGTGTCCCACTTGTTGTTGATTCTTCACCAAAAAATGCAGTTTTATATCTTTATGTTTGAAGCCTGAAATGTGGCAAAAGGTTGCAAAGTTCAAGGGGGCCGAATACTTTCGCAAGGCACTGTATGTAGGCTGCGTGTGCCTTCTCTGTCCTTGGGCTGTTCTTGTCTATTAATGTTCTGTATTGTAATTTTTCATGTTTTGTTTGGACCCCAGGAAAAGTAGCTGTTGCTTTTGGAACAGCTAATGGGGATCCTTACAAAATACTAAATGTCAGGGGAATTTAGTGAAACAAGGTTGTTATTTTCACATCAGGGGAATTTAGCTTTAGCAGTAGCTAATGGGGTCCTAATAAAATACTAAGACTGATTCACTCCAAGTCCTAACTGAGTTGCAAGTGCATTGTCATTACCCGAAATGGAGTAATAAATTCAGTCAACTCAGGATTTGAACAGTTGGTTTTCAATTAGGAAATGTTTCACTTCAGTTTACTTTCTGGATTGACTGAAATAAAAACTAAACAAATTAAATGGACTCCACACCTAGAAATGACTTGCAATTAGGAAATATGCAGCTTCTGGTGTGTGAGGGAAACGGAAGAGAGAAAATATAGGAAGTCCCAAAAATTTGACCCTGGTGTGAAATGTCTCCTTTCATATGTTCTCACCTGTTGGCAGATGCTCTTCAGCACATACTTGGCGTACATGTCTAGGCTGGCCGTCTCTATAGAGACTGTGTGGCCGCCCGACTTCTTGGAACCTATGTCGTCGTCGTCGAGGCTGGCGGGGTGAGAAAATCCCGAGCCCTTCAGTTCTGCATCGCCTGGAGCGCGATGGAGAGAAAATGTTACAAAAGGTAGAACTTCAAGGTTCTGTGGTCTTACTGGTGACCAGTTGTAAGAGATATACATTTAAAGTGAAACTGACAGTGTTTTAAATACTTCGCAGATATGAAACAGACAATCATAATATCAGTACAAAATATCAAATTCCCAGTTTATGCTTCAAAAACAACTTTATATGAGCTTTTTAAAAACATGCTCTATTTGACTCAAAATGCCATGACGTACAAAATGCCATCGTTGGCAGAATGGATGGATGCAGTTCAACGCATGACTAATATGGTCACCAATACCAATTTCTTGTTAGTCAAAAAAAATGATTGCTTTCAGGTTGTAAATTACAGCAGTCAGTCATGTGGCTAATAGGCGAGCACACGTGTCAAACAAGGCCCACAGGCCAAATAGGACACAAAAGCAAATATAAATGAGACATTTGAGTCATCTACTTCATGGAATTACAGCCTGAAGTGATCGCGTCGGTAAATTCAACTTAAATTGCGCCTCCGTGTCCCCCATTTACAGAGCACAGTGAAGGGAAAATACACAGACACATGCCACAGCCCTAGCTTGGCTACTAAAATGTTGCAGTCTGGGTTCAGGTTTTAAAGCTAGACAATGAATAACCCAAAAAATAAAACCTGCAACAAAACAACATGCAAAGGAGAATTACAACAACATTTGAGCAGTAGCCTAGGCTGGCTACTCAACTACAATATATTTTGAGTGCACCATACAGCAATGCTGCATTCAACCTCACCGGTGATTCATGCAATGCAAAAAAATGTAAATTCTACAACTATATTTTTGTTATTTGTAGTTATTAAATACATTTTGATTTGGGTCGTGAAATGTTATGCACATCTGCAAGCATAGCAGCAAAGGCTGGAAAAATATCTATGTCTTATTTCGTTTTAATATGTTAAAATGCTATATACAACGCATTTTTCCACATTTTGTTACAGCCTTATTCTAAAATTGATTAAATTGTTTTGTCTCAATCTACACATAACCCATAATGAAAAAGCAAAACGTTTTTTTGTGTGTGTGCAAATGTATAAAATACACAAAACTGAAATATTTAATTTACATACAGTACCAGTCAAACGTTTGGACACACATACTCATTCAAGGCTTTTCTTTATTTAAACTATTTTCTACATTGTAGAATGCCAAGAGTGTGCAAAGCTGTCATCAAGGCAAAGGGTGGCTACTTTGAAGAATTTCAAATATATTTAGATTTGTTTAACATTTTCTTGGTTACTACATCATTCCATGTGTCATTTCATAGTTTTAATGTCTTCACTATTATTCTACAATGTGGAAAATAGTAAAAATAAAGAAAAACCTTGGAATGAATAGGTGCCGAAACTTTGTCTGGTACTTCTAAGTATTCAGAACCTTTACTCAGTACTTTGTGAAAGCGCCTTTGGCAGGGATTACAGCCTTGAGTCTTCTTGGGTATGACGATACAAGCTTGACACACCTGCATTCAGGGAGTTTCTCCCATTCTTCTCTGCAGATCCACTCAAGCTCTGTCAGGTTGGATGAGGAGCATCACTGCGCACAGCTATTTTCAGGTCTCTCCAGAGATGTTCGATCTGGTTCAAGTCTGGGCCACTCAAGGACATTCTGAAACTTGTCCTGAAGCCTCTCCTGCGTTGTCTTGGCTGAGTGCTTAGGGTCGTTGTCCTGTCTGAGGTCCTTAGCGCTCTGGAGAAGGTTTTCATCAAGGATCTCTCTGTACTTTGCTCTGTTCACCTTTCTCTCAATCCTGGCTAGTCTCCCAGTCCCTGCCGCTGGAAAAATCCCCCCCAGCATGATGCTGCCACCATAATGCTTCACCGTAGGGATGGTGCCATGTTTCCTCCAGACGTGATGCTTGGCATTCAGGCCAAAGTTCAATCTGTGCCGACAATCCCTTCTCAGAGTTCTACGGACAACTTCTTCGACCTCATGGCTTGGTTTTTGCTCTGACATGCACTGTCAGCTGTGGGACCTTATAAAGACAGGAGTGTGCCTTTCCAAATCATATTCAATCAATTGAATTTACCACGGGTGGACCTCAAGTTGTAGAAACATCTCAAGGATGATTAATGGAAATAAGGTATTTCTGTTGCAACAATTTCTAAAACCCTGTTTTCAATTTGTCATTATGGGGTATGGTGTATAGATTGATGAGAAAAAAAAACCAAATCAACTTTAGAATAAGGCTGGACCATAAATGAAACGTGGAAAAAGTCAAGGGGTCTGAATACTATCCGAATGCACTGTACAGCAGCCTATGTACATAATTGAACATTATAAATGGGCCTCTTTTTCCAAATGAAACAATGGCCAGTTTGGTTCGCAATTGCACATTTTTCATGTAAAAACAAATAGTCTGTCTGGCCCACGAATTCAGTTCTCTCAATGTGGCCTGTGCGCTGATTGAGTTTGACACCCCTGGGTTAGCATATCTATTTATGTAGCTAGCTGTTTATTTAGCAAGTTAAAAACACAGACCCTAACATTAGCTCTCTAGCTAGCTAGCTGCTGGGAGGATGTCATGTCACTGGAGGAGTGGGTGAGTGGCTGACTTTTCCCCCTCATATCGCTTTTCGGTACAGCTAGAGGTAATTAGTGAACAAGAACTGTGAATCGCTTTGCGAGTTAGTTATTCTCAACTTAAACAACTTATCAACAGTTAGCATATGCTGCTATTAATCAAATGTTTTTGCCGTCTATAAAATGAGCGGGCAGGCAGGGAAGCTGCAGTAGGACGAGTAGGCAACTATTCCCCCTTGTTTATCAGTGCAATTTTGACAGCTAACTAGCTGAAAAAGTTTGAGAGGGTTTATCTAATGTTCCTTTGTTAGATTTTAGCTCATGATTTTGTTGTTTTTGATGTGCATAACTGAGGTGGTTTTTTGATCAATAGGACTGTAAAGTTTGCAAATGTAAGAGGACTCCCGTGGTGTTTACATATTTCCAGAAATCCATTCAGGTGTATTTTGTGGCTTTTGGTGAATGTGTTCTAATGATCTAAAGTCGCGCTGTTGTTACTGCCTGTAAACACATAGTACAGGTCAAAGTGAATGATGTCAGGACCGTGTGGGAAATGGCTTATTTGCATATAGGCCAACTGTAGCTCTGATTGGCTATGGCGCACTGGTCTGAGTAGACTCCGGTCCTGGACAAGGCAGTTTTATTTACTGCAGTGTCTATTCATTGTCCAAATGCATGGAAGCTTTTCCACTCTATATTGCTATAGAATTTTAACAAATGCCTTACTTTACATCATTCCCAAACATTCTATGAATTTATGAAAATGAAAATTTTATAGATATCTATGTGCACGCTTGTGAGAAAGTGAAAGTCATATTCTTCCTGGGTATGTATAAAAATATTTTAATACGATTTCATGTTGCTAAAACGCTGTCAGTTCCACTTTAATAACTATAAATACATCAACCTATTCACATTTAATTGTCAAATTGGACTCATACGCAACTTTAAGGACAAAATAATAGCATAATACTGAGTGTATTACCCAGCATAAAGACAGCCTTTAGGACAGCAAAGACAGCTCCGACCACTATGCTGTTCTGCGAGGCAGCCAGAAGGTGGCGATCACACGACGACCGGATCCCAACAGAAGATTTATCTGCAAAATATAAAATCATTAACAATTTCATTAAATTAAAAACATTAATTAATGGCATCAATCAATTAAAATAATATAAGATGTGGGATTACACTTGGAATTAGTTTGTTTTGTGAGTACCTGACTTGGCTCCATCCTGGGGGCAGGGGTTGCGCTGCGGGGTCTTGAAAAGGTGCAGTAGAATCCTGCAGGTCAGACGGGCTCCGGGCTCAGAGTCCTGCTCACTGCAGGCTGGGAGGAGACACACACAGAGAGAGGTAGGTTAAAGGGTCACACAGACAGCCACACACAACCACAACAACAAATCTGAAGGGGAATAAAGCTGCTTTAGCAAAGTGTGACAACCCTCCTACTATCTGCCAAATTCTCTCTCTGCTCTTGTTTTCCTTAATATGATGTCAGTGGGCGGAGCTGGGAGTGTTGTCTGTGAAATAGGACACCTGGGCTCGGGTGTGTCCCGGGGATAAATACACCTTCCCCCCATACATTGAAGAGACTCCACGCAGACAGTTTTTTTGTTGGGGCATTTTTGGCCTCTGTTAATTTGTTTTTGCACCTCTCAATACCCCTCATTATCACACATCCACTCACACTACTGACTACACACTACTGTTACTTTATTTAATACATATATATGTTTGTTATTTCTTTATCTCCGCATTGCCTCCCTCCTATTTAACTTCTTCGATATAGGGGCCGCTCTTTTAATTTTTGGATGAAAAATGTTCCCGTTTTAAACAAGATATTTTGTCACGAAAAGATGCTCGACTATGCATATAATTGACAGCTTTGGAAAGAAAACACTGACGTTTCCAAAACTGCAAATATATTGTCTGTGAGTGCCACAGAACTGATGTTACAGAAAAAACCCAGATAAAAATACAATCAGGAAGTGCCGCATTTTTTGAAACCGCCTCATGGCAATGACTCCTTATATGGCTGTGGAGGAGCTAGGAGTCAGCTTACCTTTTCCACGTTTTCCCCAAGGTGTCTGCAGCATTGTGACGTATTTGTAGGCATATCATTGGAAGATTGACCATAAGAGACTACATTTACCAGGTGGTCGCTTGGTGTCCTCCGTCGCAATTATTGCGTAATCTCCAGCTGCAGTATTTTTTCGTTTTCTTCTGATGAGAAGCCAGCTGCCACCAACGATAGATTATCGAATAGATATGTGAAAAACCCCTTGAGGATTGATTCTAAACAACGTTTGCCATGTTTCTGTCGATATTATGGAGCTAATTTGGAAAAAAGTTTGGCGTTGTAAGTGACTGCATTTTTCTTTTTTTTTCTTAGCCAAACGTGATGAACAAAACGGAGCTATTTCTCTTACACAAATAATATTTTTTGAAAAAATGAACATTTGCTATCTAACAGAGTCTCGTCATTGAAAACATCCGAAGTTCTTCAAAGGTAAATTATTTTATTTGAATGCTTTTCTTGTTTTTGTGAAAATGTTGCCTGCTGAATGTTAGGCTTAATGCTATGCTAGGCTATTAATACTCTTACACAAATGCTTGTGTAGCTTTGGTTAAAGCATATAACACTGAGATGACAGTGTTAACAAAAGGCTAAGCTTTTGTTTCAATATATTTATTTCATTTCGTTTGCGATTTTCATGAATAGGAAACGTTGCGTTATGGTAATGAGCTTGAGCCTATGATTACGCTCCCGGATACGGGATTGCTCGACGCTAGAGGTTAATGAAGCTGCCAGTTGAGGACTTGTGAGGCGTCTGTTTCTCAAACTAGACACTAATGTATTGTCCTCTTGCTCAGTTGTGCACCGGGGCCCCCCACTCCTCTTTCTATTCTGGTTAGAGCCAGTTTGCGCTGTTCTGTGACGGGAGTAGTACACAGCGTTGTACGAGATTTTCAGTTTCTTGGCAATTTCTCGCATCGAATAGTCTTCATTTCTCAGAACAAGAATAGACTGACGAGTTTCAGAAGAAAGTTATTTGTTTCTGGCCATTTTGAGCCTGTAATAGAACCCCAAAAATGCTGATGCCCCAGATACTCAACTAGTCTAAAGAAGGCCAGTTATATTGCTTCTTAAATCAGAACAAGTTTTCAGCTGTGCTAACATATTTGCAAAAGGGTTTTCTAATGATCAATTAGCCTTTTAAATGTATAAACTTGGATTAGCAAACACAACGTGCCATTGGAACACAGGAGTGATGGTTGCTGATGATGGGCCTCTGTACTCCTATGTAGATATTTAATTTTAAAAATAAATCTGCCGTTTCCAGGTTCAATAGTCATTTACAACATTAACAATGTCTACGCTGTATTTCTGATCAATTTGATGTTATTTTAAATGGACCAAAAACAAGGACATTTCTAGGTGACCCCAAACTTTTGAGCGGCTAGTGTATGTACTAAACAGCTGTTGAAGATAGCTAAGTACTACCAGTTTGAAATTAGTGATAAACCCCCCAAAAATTGTAAGGTTAATATTGAAGGGCAATCTAATGTAGAGTTGTATACGTGTAGTTACCATTGGGGCAGCCTCTGCAGAGGACTCGCCACCTCCCCAGCGGTCTCCCCATTTCACTCTGTTAGCCCTAGTAGTCGTTCTTTTGAACAGCAGAAAGAACTGCTTCTGTTACAGCCAGAGCATGATCGTGGTACGCATGATAAGGAATTGGAATTTAAACAGGAATAGGAACGTGCTAAAATCAAGCTGCAACCAGCACGGCTAGACTTGTTTAGGGATGGAAAGCTGTCGGGGGAGGGTTTGCTTAGGGAAGGTGACCCTGATTTACCTAGGGGTCGCTCCTCTCTCGGCCGTGCCCCGGACACATTTTATATTGTTGGATACTTACGTCTGTAGCCAACATTTTATGCAAAGGACCCGGATGTTATTTTCGTTGCTGACGCTAAGAGTTAGCCTGATTCTGATCACACTTTAATGTTTATAGTGTGTTAACTGGTAAAGCACAGGAAGCATATTCAGCTCTTTGTGTAGCTGACAGTGTCAGCTATGCTAAGGTTATAATGGCTGTTTTACAGATTTACGAATTGCTTACTGAGGTTTACCGCCAACAATTTAGAACTTTAAAAAGGGCTGATAAAGACTCATGTTGCATCTGCACAAGAGTTATCTTCACAGTTTAATCGCATTCCGCCTCTGCGGTTAAGAGTTTCCAGAGGTTGTGTGATCTGATTATGCTAGAGCAATTTAAGGACACAATCCCGGATCGAACAGCCACGTACATTAACGCACAGAAAGTGAAGACAGTCTCTGAAGCTGCGGTTTTGTCGGACGAGTAAGTTTTGACTCGCAAAAGTAGCATTGAGGAGTCCCGTATTCGGTGTGAGTGGGGGCGTCCAGAGAGATTTGGGTCTCGCCCACGCTCTGAGACACTCAGAGGTTCATTCATCTAGGGTTGAGCCTGGTTCCCATGGTAAAGCTGACTGCAGTCAAGAATGTCACTACTGTCAGTGTTCAGGTCATTGGAAAAACGAATGTCCTGTTCTCAGGGCTAAGGGTAAATTCAGTACTTGCGCTAACGTTAAACCTAAGCCTACGGCATTAGCGTCGCCTGTCCCACATCCGTTCACTCCTGTCAGTCCGTCTCATGCCCAGGTGCATGTGGAAGACCCAATTGACCCAGATTATTTATCTTTCATGAGAGGGTTTTGTGTGTCTGTTAGGAAGTAACGACCCAGTGCCAGTGAAGATCCTGAGGGACACCGGTGCCTTTGAGTTGTTTGTGATAGAGTCTGTGTTACCCTTCTCTGCTGAGTAGAGGTGATATGGTCCTTGACTAATCTCTCAGAGCACTTCATGATGACGGAAGTGAGTGCTACGGGGCGATAGTCATTTAGCCGAGTTACCATTGTTCCTGTTCCCAAGAAAGTGAAGGTAACTGAGCTAAATGACTATGGCCCCGTAGCACTCAATTGGGTCATCATGAAGTGCTTTGAGAGACGAGTCAAGGACCATATCACCTCCACCCTACCTGACACCCTAGACCCACTCCAATTTGCTTACCACCCCAATAGGTCCACAGACGACGCAATCGCAATCACACTGCACACTGCCCTAAACCATTTGGACAAGAGGAATACCTATGTAAGAATGCTGTTCATCAACTACATCTCAGCATTTAACACCATAGTACCCTCCAAACTCGTCATTAAGCTCGAGACCGCCCTGTGCAACTGGGTCCTGGACTTCCTGACGGGCCGCCCCCCAGGTGGTGAGGGTAGGAAACAACATCTCCACCCCGCTGATCCTCAGCCCTCTCCTGTACTCCCTGTTCACCCATGACTGCGTGGCCATGCACGCCTCCAACTCAATCATCAAGTTTGCAGACGACACTACAGTGGTAGGCTTGATTACCAACAACGATGAGACGGCCTACAGGGAGGTGAGGGCCCTCGGAGTGTGGTGTCAGGAAAATAATCTCATACTCAATGTCAACAAAACAAAGGAGATGATCATGGACTTCAGGAAACAGCAGAGGAAGCAGTTCCTTGGCGCACACATCACAGACAAACTGAAATGGTCCACCCACACAGACAGTGTGGTGAAGAAGGCGCAGCAGCGCCTATTCAACCTCAGGAGGCTGAAGAAATTCGGCTTGTCACCAAAAGCACTCACAAACTTCTACAGATGCACAATCGAGAGCATCCTATCGGGCTGTATCACCGCCTGGTACGGCAACTGCTCCGCCCACAACCGTAAGGCTCTCCAGAGGGTAGTGAGGTCTGCACAACGCATCACCGGGTGCAAACTACCTGCCCTCCAGGACACCTACACCACCCGATGTCACAGGAAGGCCAAAAAGATCATCAAGGACAACAACCACTGAGCCACTGCCTGTTCACCCCGCTATCATCCAGAAGGCGAGCTAAGTACAGGTGCATCAAAGGGGGGACCGAGAGACTGAAAAACAGTTTCTATCTCAAGGCCATCAGACTGTTAAACAGCCATCACTAACATTGAGTGGCTTCTGTCAACATACAGACTCAATCTCTAGCCACTTTAATATTGATTTTTTTTAAAATAAATGTATCACTAGCTACTTTAAACAATGCCACTTTATATAATGTTTACATACCCTACATTACTCATCTCATATGTATATACTGTTCTCTATACCATCTACTGCATCTTGCCTATGCCGGTCGGCCATTGCTCATTCATTGATTTTTATATACATATTAATTGCTTTACACTTGTGTGTATAAGTTAGTTGTTGTGAAATTGTTAGGTTAGATTACTTGTTAGATATTACTGCATGGTCGGAACTAGAAGCACAAGCATTTCGCTACACTTGCATTAACATCTGCTAACCATGTGTATGTCACAAATAAAATTTGATTCGAGTCTGATTCGGGGAATATTGACGTTGGGGATACTGATATTGACGTTGGGGATGCTGACCCCATCCATCAGGGGTTCTACCGAATTTCGTCAGAGAACCGTAGTTGTCTGGATGTTGAGATCAGGTACATGCTGGATAATGATATTGCAGAGCCTTTCTCAAGCTGGGCTTTTCCCTGTATCTTGTTCAGTAAACCAGATGGGACAAAGATTTTGTACGGACCACCGTAAGGTAAACAGTGTCACAAAGTCAGATTCATTTCCAAGGATGGAGGACTGCATTGATCAGGTTGGAGCAGCGAAGTTAATGATCAAGTTTTACTTGTTAATAAAGGGCTATTGGCAGGTGCCAATTATGCATAGGACACACAATCTCGGACTTTATTACACCCTTCCGTCTGTACTCTTATTCGGTTATGAGTTTTGGCCTGCGTAACACACCTGCCACTTTTCAGCGCCTTATCAATAGGGTTGTCTCCGGTCTCGTCGGGTGTGCTGTTTATCTGGACGACGTAGTGGTTTATGCAGATACTGGTGGACACGCATTCTAATGCGCGTTGTCCGCGAGTGTTGTGACATATCCGTGTCGCTCACGTGATCTGACACTGTTCATTTAGTGTTGTCCTGTCATCAGTCCCTGTTGTCCTCCTTTTGAAAAAAGTGTCATGCTTAAAAAGGTAGCTTCCTGTGCACACTGGTTGCTGAGGTCTGTGGAGGATGAGATTGGCTGGGGCAGCTTTAACCAGGGCAGCATGTTTGTTTTAGAATATTTAAAAACAATTGTTTTTTGGTTGGTGTGGTGTTCCAGGGTCCTTGGTGGTCCCCAGTTTTATGGGGGGAGACCAAAAAGTTGAACCTGGATGGGGACCCGGACCCTGAATGGACCCAAGAACAATCAGACCCAGACACGAAAACAAATCGACCTAGACAGTCCTATACTCAGCTGGCCCCTCCACCAAATGTGATAAATGCACTACAACAAAGCTTTCTTAGTGTCTAACAAGCTTTTTCTACCTTTAAACTTGTTCTGAACACCTCCAAAACAAAGGTAATGTGGTTTGGTAAGAAGAATGCCCCTCCTCCCAGAGGTGTTATTACTACCTCTGAGGGTTTAGAGTTTGAGGTAATAACCTCATACAAGTACTTGGAGTATGGCTAGATGGTGCACTGTCCTTCTCTCAGCACATATCAAAGCAGCAGGCTAAAGTTAAATCTAGGCTTGGTTTCCTCTATCGTTATCGTTCCTCTTTCACCCCAGCTGCCAAACTAACCCTGATTCAGATGACCATCCTACCCATGCTAGATTACGGAGACAATTTACAGATTGGCAGGTGAGGGTGCTCTCTCGAACGGCTAGATGTTCTTTACAATTTGGCCATCAGAATTGCCACCAATGCTCCTTATAGGACACATCACTGCACTCTATACTCCTCTGTAAACTGGTCATCTCTGTATACCTGTCGCAAGACCCACTGGTTGGTGCTTATTTATAAAACCCTCTTAGGCCTAATTCTCCCCTATCTGATATATCTACTGAAGCCCTCATCCTCAACATACAACACCCGTTCTGCCAGTCACATGCACACACATCCCTGGGTCGCTCCTCTTTTCAGTTCGCTGAAGCTAGCGAATGGAACAAGCTGCAACAAACACTCAAACTGGACAGTTTTATGTCAATCATGGACACTCTTACTGACACTTGTGGCTGCTTTGTGTGATGTATTGTTGTCTCTACCTTCTTGCCCTTTGTGCTGTTGTCTGTGCCCAATAATGTTTGTACCATGTTTTGACAACTTCACAGGGGACTTTGAAAACAAGCTGAATGAGGCCTTGTCCTCTGAGTGAGAGGCAGCCTTGATTGGCCACCACAGACAGACACACACACTGTGCAGAGTGGGATCAAACACACTGTGGCGTTTACCTCCTGCTCAGACAGAAAAGACAAAAGTAATGCATTATGGGGATGGGAGTATCTTCAAAGCATAGAGAGGCAGGCATAGGGCGTATGTGTACAGTAAACTAATTTATACCGAGATGGCAGAGAGTTCAGGCTAGATTAAATAGAAGAGACTGGGATCTAAGAATAAGGCCTAGGTGGTGTTCCTTAGGGCATGCAACGAAAACGCTTCAAAGTATTTAGCAACGGAAAACAAAAATGAACATTCCTTATTAGACCGAGTACAAGTCCATCCCCATTTCACGGATTTCTTTTTTTTGGTGCCTCAGGAACAGGACCCTGGCATTGGGTCTGGGGGTGAGAGACGGGCTCTTACCAGCGTTGAGGAGGGAAGGGATGGCTACGCAGCGGACCAGGTCCTCCAGGAGAAGACACTGACGGGCAATGAGGATGGCTACGAAGGTGGCCAGGGAGTCATGGAAGGAGAGATCGCTGACCTGAGAGAACAGAGAGAAGGAAACAGAGAAGGAAATGTTCAAATTTGAAGTGGACTGCTAATTACTCAACACGTATTGGTGTTGAAAGAAAGAGATGCTGGAATGTTACTGTGTGTGTTCCACTATAATCGTGCCTCTCAGAGCCGGAGGAGCATTCAGCAGGTCGGACACGAGGGGCTCCTAACAATCACGGATTACAAAAACATAGCCAGCCATGTCGCGGACACCAATGCTGCCCTACCGGACAAGCTAAACACATTTTTCTCACGCTTTGAGCACCGCAATGACCAAGCAGAGCCCCAGAGGACAACGAGGGTTACGTACATGGGTCTTTTTTATAAACTAGGGTACTAGTGAGAATGTCCTATGCTGGACAATATACAGCTGGTGATAAGTCATTGCTAATAATCTGCCAAAAATGTTCATGTATTTACATTAAGATATAGCTACAACGCAGCTATCGGAAAGTATTCAGACCTTTTGACTTTTCCCTCATTTTGTTAAATTACAGCCTTATTCTAAAATTGATAATTGCTTTTTTCCCCCTCAATCTACACACAATACCCCATAATAACAAAGCAAAAACTGTTTTTTAGGAATGTTTACAAATGCATTAAAAAAAATGAAAACCTGAAATCTCACATTTACATCAGTATTCAGACTTTGTTGAAGCACCTTTGGCAGCAATTACAGCCTTGAGTCTTCTTGGGTATGACGCTACAAGCTTGGCACACTTGTATTTGGGGAGTTTCTCCCATTTTTCTCTGCAGATCCTTTCATCCTGTCTGGTTGGATGGGGAGCGTAGCTGCACAGCTATTTTCAGGTCTCTCCTGAGATGTTCGATAGAGTTTTCCTCAAGGATCTCTGTACTTTGCTCCGTTCATCTTTCCCTCGATCCTGACTAGTCTCCCAGTCCCTGCCGCTGAAAAACATTCCCACAGCATGATGCTGCCAATACCATGTTTCACCGGTGGGATGGTGCCATGTTTCCTCCAGACATGAGGTTTGCATTCTGGCCAAAGAGTTCATGTTGGTTTCATCAGACCAGAGAATCTTGTTTCTCATGGTCAGAGTCCTTTAGGAGCCTT
>NC_143046.1:45850000-45852500 GCF_057628025.1 Oncorhynchus mykiss
CCCGATGAACTCGGAATGGCTTTGCAGTGATTCTGGTTCATCTCAATCGCTCGTTAGGGTAGATTTCAGAATGTCACTTTTGGTGATGGTACCTCACTGTTTAAACATATTGCAAATGGACAAGAGTCCATCAGTCAATTAGATATCATTCTGACACCAAACTGATACAAACTGACACCAAACCCACTTTTTCCAACTCGTTTAGTAGCCAACTATTACATACTTCAGTGCTGGCCCAAAATTCACAACGCCTTCGGTTCAAACCATAAAAAAAACATAAAACACGTAGTTACGTTCTAACTGCGGGTCCATTTCTTATGTTATGTGTTGGCCTAGCTGAGGCGACCCTGAATCCCAAGTTTCTTCTCGATAGGTCATTTGGTGTCCGAGAAAAACCCTAATTGGTGCTGAAAATCCACTATTTTCCATGACTTGCTACGGGGTCCTTGAATGAGCTATCGGACAGAAACGTTGGGGTCTGTCTATATGGGCCGAGACGTTCGCAATGCACCTAGTCTTGCGACTCTAGGACATTTCTAAATGTCGTCATTTTCGTGATGCAAAAATTAATTGAAGGTATTGCAAATGTACGAGGCTGTTTCTCGGTCCGAGAACCTTCTAGAACCACCTAACTCACCACGCACTATCGACATGAGGTCTAGAACAGGATTCTAAAGTTTCGGAACTCTAGGTCTGACGGTTCTTTTTTAGCTCGAACAAAGCTAACTATTGCAGCCACTGTCTGTCTCTACGCACCCCAATACGTCCCTCCTTCCAAGTTGTGTTTTAGTGTGATTTATTTTTCCTTTGAATTTTTTGGGGAAAAATGACTGATTTACAGTTCATGGGGGTTGCCTAATCACACATATGAAGTTTTGGAAAGATCAGACTTTTTTAACCCCTCAAAACAGCCCCTGAGACACCAATTATGGCACTTCCGGTTGGCACAGGAAGCTATAAATCAACACATATCCTCATTGGGGTATGCTTTTACAGAATCCTGAGTTTTAAGTCCTTACGTTAAGAACTGACTGATTTACACAGGGTTGAATGCACTTTGTCTATCAAACTGCAGGCAATGGGTGGATATGGGTAAACACTTTTAGAGTGATTTTAACCACTTCCGGTTGGTCCAGGAAGCTTAGAATCAACACAGGTAGACCTCATAGTGGCCTGATGGACTGGTACCGAAGACAGGTTAATACGGCATTCATAACCCATATAGGCTTCAGGTTGAATTTAGGAGTGCAGGCAATGTATTCCTATGGGGAGAGAAGTCAATGCAAAATGTTTGATGTAAACACCTTCTTTTAACTATTAAGGGTTAATGCCACACGGTCAAGGTTAGGCTTGCACGGATCGGGAGGACCTTAGGAATATACCTGTGGTGGAATTTTTCTTCTCACCCTAACGGTTCTCTCACTCTCACCCAAAATCAAATGACGTTGTGGGGCAGGCTTCATTTTGGGCCTACTATTCTAATGGTCGCTGCGCCTAGACCGAGCGAGCTACGGTCAAGCGGGATATCTCGTTGAACTCGGCACAGCCTAGGGATTATGGTAATGCCATTTCCTGCTCTCTGTGTCTTTAAGCACCGCACCTATTATCACTCCATCCTTCCTGTGTGTGTGTGAGGGAGCTTTTGACATCTGTTGGGAGAAATGACTGATTTTACAGTTCAGAAGGCTTACCTAGTCACACATATGAAGTTTTGGAGAGATGTGACTTTTTAAACCCTTCGAAACAGACAGTGTGACCCAATTAAAGGCACTTCCGGTTGGCACAGGAAGCTATAGGTAAACACATGTCTTGACTGAGGTAGCCTCTTACAGAATCCTAAGTTTTTAAGTCTTTACGTTAAGAATTGACTGATCTACACAGGGTTGAATGCACTATGTCTATCAAACTGCAGGCAGGGTATGGGTATACACTTTTAGGGTGATTTTAACCACTTCCGGTTGCTCCAGGAAGCTTAGAATTGACACAGGTAGACCTCATAGTGGTCTGATGGACTGTCACTGAAGACAGGTTCATACGGCATTCATAACCCACATAGGCTTCAGGTTGAATTTCAGGGAGCAGGCAATGTATTCCTATGGGGAGAGAAGTCATTGTAATCTGTGAGATCAAAAAACACTTTTTTTTGTTTTACTGTTAAGGGTTAATGCCACACGGTCAAGGCTAGGCTTGCACAGATCGGGATGACCTTCCTGTGGTGGAATTTTTC
This sequence comes from Oncorhynchus mykiss, assembly GCF_057628025.1. Classification (NCBI taxonomy): domain Eukaryota; kingdom Metazoa; phylum Chordata; class Actinopteri; order Salmoniformes; family Salmonidae; genus Oncorhynchus; species Oncorhynchus mykiss. Next base: position 45,852,228 of record NC_143046.1, read on the forward strand.
TTCTCACCCTAACGGTTCTCTCACTGTCACTCAAAATCAAATGACGTTGTGGGGCAGGCTTCATTTTGGGCCTACTTTTCTAATGTTCGCTGCGCTTAGACCGAGCGAGCTACGGTCAAGCGGGATATCTCGTTGAACTCGGCACGGCCTAGGGATTATGGTAATGCAATTGCCTGCTCTCTGTGTCTTTAAGCACCGCACTTTGTCACTCCATCCTTGCTGTGTGTGTGTGTGTGAGAGCTTTTCTTTGACATCTGTTGGGAGAAATGACTG
>NC_143046.1:45857500-45860000 GCF_057628025.1 Oncorhynchus mykiss
CTAAAGCAGTCACCCCTATCATAGCCCAGGTTCACCACACAGTCAACAGTCAAACAGAAACTGGTACACTTACAGCTACACCCATTAAACAAAACACTAACTGCAAAGGAGCACAGAGTAATGTATCAATATTACTAAGGGACATAATTACATCTGCTCCTCTTTCACCCACAGGAGGCAAGGGGTACAGACGATGATTCAAGGGCAAGACAATGGGCAACACCCCAAAGCTCCCAAATCCGAACCCCCACAAAAAACGAATATAGCTGTGCCTCTGCCTGTCCCGGGTCCCTGTACAACTGGCGCCTCAAAATACCCACCATCACCCCCACCACAGCCCCATCTTCAACCCCAACCCCAACCACAGCCTAAAACCACACACCCTTCCCAAAAACCCTTCTATCACAAGGCTAGGCCGAACTATAAGGTGGCAGATTGGAACATTTGAGGGACACACACCAACACACATCATAGGAGACTCAAACCTCAACCGGATCCCACCATTCAACAACCCCAACATCCAGGTAGACAGTTACCCAGGGACAACATTCTACCATTTCATAAAAGTACTGGAGAAAACCCCCATACATACAGACACAGCGACTGTTGTTATCTCGGTGGGCCTGAACAACAAGGATCATGACCCATTCCAAACATCACTAAAACAGCTGTCAGGTATGCACAAGGAGGCAAAGAAAACATTTCCAAATGCAACAATATACATTCCTGTCATCAGTCATTCACCTCTTCTTACTCCACAGCAGAAGAGAAACTTTAAGCTCATCAACGCTTACATTACCACTAACTTCCCAACCCTATTAGAGATCCCACAAGACACATTTCACACAACAACAGATCTCATACACTGGACATCCACCACAGCAGAACTCATCTTTCAACATTGGTGTAGACAGTTACATTTACATTAACCACAAGCCACAGTTTGGATAGAAATAACTTTTCTTGCAATCTCTTTCCTTCCCTAATAACCAGTGCAGATCCTCCACCAAGGGGAGCAGCGGACCAGTCAACAACTAATATCATGAATCTTTCCAAATCCTTCATACTCACAGCAGAACAGGTAAAGCTCCTGGAGAGAGGGTTGACATTCATCCCTCGCCCAAATAAATTTGATTGGGAGGAACTTCAAAGGGACACCCACAAATATCATAGAAGACTTAAACTGTTGGACTATTTTGACTACAACTCAGATGACAATCACCTACCATTTACTTTACCATCTACCTGGGAACTTAAAACCTCCCAGATAGATGATAGAATCAGGAGATTCTATTGTCAGAATAGACAAAAACACACTTCACAACCATCAGACTCACACAGATAGGGAGGATAACCTCACACACGTAGAAAGACAGGCAATACAACAACTTAAAAATAACCCACACATAATCATCAAACCAGCAGATAAAGGTTCAAAAATAGTAATATTGGATAAACATCAATACATGTATGAAGCCAACAGACAGTTATCAAACACCAAACATTATAAACAAATAGAAAACAGTATACAACCACAGACACAGACACAGCTAAGGACAATAATAAAAAGACTCTACGACCAACACTACATCACTGCAAAACAACGGGACTTTCTCTACGGTACAGACACCCCACGACCTAGACTATTCACTTACTGTTAAAAGTACACAAGGAACCGGAGACATGGACAATTCTCTTTGAAGTTCCTCCTGGCAGACCGATTGTCTCAGACTGCAATAGTGAATCGTATAACATTTCACAATATATAGATCACCATATCAACCCTTTCTCCACAAGGCACCCCAGCTTTCTCAGGGACACCTACCACTTCATGGAGAGGATTGGACCCATAGTTGTCCCCTCCCACACACACATATTCACGATAGATATTGATAGCCTACACCAACATAAATACAGCAACAGGAATACAAGCAATTAGAAACATATTTAAGAGATACCCAGACAACACTAGACCGGACAAAGAAACATTACAACTATTAGAAATCAGCCTGACTAGCAATGACTTTTTATTCAATGATCACTATTACCTGCAGGTGGAGGGAACAGCTATGGGCAAAAAATTTGCACCTGCTTACGCCAATACATACATGGCTGAATGGGAGAGAGAGGCACTGGCCAAGTGTCCATATCAACCCACTTTTTATTACCGCTTTTTAGACAACATAATAGGAGCCTGGCCCCACGACATCCAGTTATTCACAGATTTTACAAACATTCTCGACGGTCATCATCCATCCAGTTCATCCGCAAGAAGTCAACTTCTTAGACACAACAGTTTTTTCAGTAATAACAATCAATCACAGAAAACACTACACACTAGAGTTTACTTCAAACCAACAGACACACATGCTTTACTTCATAAACACAATTACCATCCTAAACATACATTTAAGGGAATAACAAAATCACAAATCATACGGTTCTACAGGATATCATCTTGCAAGCAAGACCTGGACTATGCAATAAATACACTATTCAA
>NC_143046.1:48927500-48997500 GCF_057628025.1 Oncorhynchus mykiss
ATTATCTTTGTTTGTTTGCACTCACGAGACTCCCAGTTACACAATAGATGTTTGTTTTGTTCGATAAAGATTATTTTTATATCCAAAAACCTCCATTTGGTTGGCGCGTTTTGTTTAGTAATCCACAGGCTCGTGCAAGTCACGACTGGCAGACGAAAATTCCAAATAGTATCCTTAACGTTCGTAAAAACGTGTCAACGATTTTTTTATAATCAAGCCTCAGGTTGTTTTTACAATAAATAATCGATAATATTTCAACCAGACGGTAGCCTTTTCAATAGGAGAGAGAGAAAAGGTCTTTCTCCAGGCGCTCGCGCATGCACAAATCTGGGGACACCTAGCTATCCACTGGAGAGATGTGATCATTCTCGCTAATTTTTCAGAATAAAAGCCTGAAACTATGTCTAAAGACTGTTCACACCATGTGGAAGCCATAGGGAAAGGAATCTGGTTGATATCCCTTTAAATGGAGGATAGGCTTGCGATGGAAAAGAGAGGTTTCAGAAAAACTGCACTTCCTGGTTGGATTTTCCTCAAGTTTTCGCCTGCAATATCAGTTCTGTTCTACTCACAGACAATATTTTGACAGTTTTGGCAACTTTCGAGTGTTTTATATCGTAATCTGCCAATTTTATGCATATTCTAGCTTCTGGGCCTGAGAAATAGGTAGTTTACATTGGGCACGTTTTTCATCCAAACATCAAAATACTGCCCCCTAGTCTCAAGAGGTTTAAAATAAGCATGCCCCATTCAAAAAATGTAGAACCAGGAACAGATAAAGCCCTTGGTTCTCTCCAGACCTGACTTCCCTTGACCAGCACAAAAACCTCCTGTCGCGTTCTGTATTAGCATCGAATAACCGCTGTGATAGGCAACTTTTCAGGGAAGTTAAGAACCAATATACACATGCAGTTAGGAAAGCTAAGGCTAGCGTTTTCATGCAGAAATTTGCATCCTATAGCACAAACTCAGAGGTTCTGGGACACTGTAAAGTCCATGGAGAACAAGAGCACCTCCTCGCAGCTGCCCACTGCACCTAGGCTAGGAAACACTGTCACCACCAATAAATCCACTACATTTGAGAATATCAATAAGCATTTTTCTATGGCTGGCCATGCTTTCCACCTGGCTTCCCCTACCCCGATCAACAGGCCTCCTCCACCCCCCACAGCAACTCGCCCAAGCCTCCCCCATTTCTACTTCACCCAAATCCAGATAGCTGATGTTCTCTTTCTAAAATTATCTGTTGAAATTGTTGCAACCCCTATCACTAGCCTGTTCAACCACTCTTTCGTATTGTCTGAGATCCCTAAAGATTGGAAAGCTGCCACGGCAATTCCCCTCTTCAAAGGAGGAGACACTCTAGACCAAAACTGCTATAGACCTATATTTATCCTACCCTGCCTTTCTAAGGTCTTCGATAGCCAAGTTAACAAACAGATTACCGACCACTTCGAATCCCACCGTACCTTCTCCGCTTTGCAATCTGGTGTCTGTGTTGGTCATGGGTGGACCTCAGCCACGCTCAAGGTCCTAAACGATATCATAACCGCCATCGATAAGAGACATTACTGTGCAGCCATATTCATCGACCTGGCCAAGGCTTTTGACTCTGTCAATCACCACATTCTTATTTATTTTTTATTTATTTTTTTACCCCCAATTTTGTGGTATCCAATTGTTAGTAGCTACTATCTTGTCTCATCGCTACAACTCCCGTTCGGACTCGGGAAAGACGAATGTTGAAAGTCATTCATCCTCCGATACACAACCCAACCAAGCCGCACTGCTTCTTTTATCACAGCGTGCATCCAAGAGCCAGCCGCACCAATGAGTCGGAGGAAACACTGTGCACCTGGCAACCTTGGTTAGCGTGCACTGCGCCCGGCCCGCCACAAGAGTCGCTGGTGCGCGATAAGACAAGGATATCCCTACCGGCTAATCCCTCCCTAACCCGGACGACGCTATGCCAATTGTGCGTCGCCCCACGGACCTCCCGGTCGCAGCCGGTTATGACAGAGCCTGGGTGCGAACCCAAGGTCTCTGGTGGCACAGCCCTTACCACTGCGCAACCCTGGAGGCAATCACCACATTCTTATCGGCAGACTCAACAGCCTTGGTCTGATAGAGTTCAGTATGTTAAATCGGAGGGCCTGTTGTCTGGACCTCTGGCAGTCTCTATGGGGGTGCCACAGGTTTTAATTCTCGGGCCGACTCTCTTCTCTGTATACATCAATGATGTCGCTCTTGCTGCTGATGAATCTCTGATCCACCTCTACACAAACGACACCATTCTGCATACCTCTGGCCCTTCTTTGGACACTGTGTCAACTAACCCCCAGACGAGCTTCAATGCCATACAACTCTCCTTCCGTGGCCTCCAACTGCTCTTAAATGCAAGTAAAACTAAATGCATGTTCTTCAACCGATCGCTGCCCGCACCTGCCCGCCCATCCAGCATCACTACTCTGGACGGTTCTGACTTAGAATATGTGAACAAATACAAATACTTAGGTGTCTGGTTAGATTGTAAACTCTCCTTCCAGACTCACATTAAGCATCTTCAATCCAAAATTAAATCTAGAATCGGCTTCCTATTTCGCAACAAAGCATCCTTCACTCATGCTGCCCAACATACCCTCGTAAATCTGACCAACCTACCGATCCTCGACATCGGCAATGTCATTTACAAAATAGCCTCCAACACTCTACTCAGCAACTTGGATGTAGTCTATCACAGTGCCATCCGTTTTGTCACAAAGCCCCATATACTACTCACCACTGTGACCTGTACACTCTCGTTGGCTGGCACTCACTTCATACTCGTCGCCAAATCCACTGGCTCCAGGTCATCTACAAGTCTCTGCTAGGTAAAGCCCCGCCTTTATTTCAGCTCACTGGTCACCATAGCAGCACCCACCCGCAGCACGCGCTTTAGAAGGTATATCTCACTGGTTACCCTCAAAGCCAATTCCTCCTTTGGCCACCTTTCCATCCAGTTCTCTGCTGCCTTTGACTGGAACGAACTGCAAAAATCACTGAAGCTGGAGACTCATATCTCCCTCACTAGCTTTAAGCACCAGCTGTCAGAGCAGTTCACAGATCACTGCACCTGTACATAGCCCATCCAACTACCTCATCCCCATACTGTATTTATTTATTTATCTTGCTCTTTTGCACCCCAGTATCTCTACTTGCACATTCATCTTCTGCACATATACCATTCCAGTGTTAAATTGCTATATTGTAATTACTTCGCCACCATGGCCTATGTATTGCTTTACCTCCCTTATCCTACCTTACCTGCACATACTGTATGTAGACTTTATTTTCTAATGTATTATTGACTGTATGTTTGTTTATTCCATGTGGAACTCTGTTGTTGTGTGTCAAACTTCTTTGCTTTATCTTGGCCAGGTCGCAGTTGCAAATGAGAACTTGTTCTCAACTAGCCTACCTGTAAAATAAAGGTGAAATTAAAAAAATTGAAAAACAAAAATATATATACACACAACAGTTCAAAAGTTTGGTGTCACTTAGAAATGTCCTTGTTTTTGAAAGAATAGCAAATCTTTTGTCCATTTAAATAACATCAAATTGATCAGAAATACAGTGTAGACATTGTTAATGTTGTAAAGGACTATTGTAGCTGGAAACGGCGGAGTTTGAATGGAATATCTACATAGGCGTTCAGAGGCCCATTATCAGCAACCATCCTTTGTTCCAATGGCACGTTGTGTTAGCTAATCCAAGTTTATCATTTTAAAAGTTTAATTAATCATTAAAATACTATTTTGCAATTATGTTAGCTCAGCTGAAAACTGTTTTTCTGATTAATTAAAGAAGCAATACAACTGTCCTTCTTTAGACTAGTTGAGTATCTGGAGCATCAGCATTTGTTGGTTCGATTACAGGCTCAAAATGTCCAGAAACAAAGACTTTCTTCTGAAACTTGTCAGTCTATTCTTGTTCTGAGAAATTAAGGCTATTCAATGCGAGAAATTGCCAAGAACCTGAAGATCCCGTACAACGCTGTATACTACTCCCATCACAGAACAGCTCAAACTGGTTCTAACCAGAAACAGGAGTGGGAGGCCCTGGTGCACACCTGAGCAAGAGGACAAGTACATTAGCATGCCTAGTTTGAGAAACAGACGCCTCACAAGTCCTCAACTGGCAGCTTCAAATAGTACCCGCAAAACAACAGTCTCAACGTCAACAGTGAAGAGGCGACTCCGGGATGCTGGCCTTCTAGGCAGAGTTGCAAAGAAAAAGCCGTATCTCAGACTGGCCCATATAAATAAAATATTAAGATAGGCAAAAGAACACAGACGCTGGACAGAGGGAGATTGGGAAAAGGTTTTATGGACAGACAAATCTAAGTTTGAGGTTTTTGGATCACAAAGAACATTCGTGAGATGAAAAGATGCTGGAGGAGTGTTTGACGCCATCTGTCAAGCACGGTGATGGTAAAGTGGGAGATTTGTACAGGGTAAAAGGGATCTTGAAGAAGAAAGGCTATCACTCCGTTTTGCAACGCCATGCCATACCCTGTGGACGGCGCTTAATTGGAGCCAATTTCCTCCTACAACAGGACAATGCAAAGCACAGCTACATACTATGCAAGAACTATTTATGGAAGAAGCAGTCAGCTGGTATTCTGTCTGTAGTGGAGGTGCCAGTGTTACGCCCCTGAAAACAGGGGAGAAATAATCACGAGCGTGATACGGTGTTGTATTCTCAATTCAATGTTTAGTGTCATGAGAAAAGACCGCGATTTCCCCAGGAATATGGGTGGAGACCAGAGCAATCGATCTCCGGCTCATAGATTAAGAACATTTCGTAGATCACAGATTAACACTTTTAGGCACCACAAAATAAAGTAATCAATATAACGGTTACACATTACTCTCAATTCTTACCCTTTGACAGATTTTAACGTTAACACAATTATATGAATGTTATTCATCTCTATCAACTAATAATGAATGCATCTTTTTAACCTTAGATGTTTTACGATCCTCACATACTATAAACTTACTAATACTTTTTAATGTATAACAGGCTATGAATATTTCCTTTAACCTGTCACACTCTCCCCGACAAAATAAATGTTATCCCAACATTACCAACATTGTCTTCAACAGTCCGTATGCACTGGACCTAGAAAATCCTCTTCTGTAAGGTAGTACTTGAGCAGAGGTCAAGGGTCACAGTTCAAATATAACTAACAAGTTATATTCACAGTCCATATCTGTTGACCAGCTATATAACATAAGCAGTCTTTTCTCATACTATTGATCAACAGTCCATCAATTTTAATGATCTATATGCATAGTCTGCAAATTGTCTCTTTTGACAGTCTGTGAAATCAGACAGTAGTCCATGGTCAAACATGTCAACTCTGTAGCCTCATGTTTGCTGAAGCCCATACATGTAAGGTGGCTGAAAGTAACATTGCTGTAGTGATGGCAGCCATGGAACCAGTCCTGGTGCAGAGTAGACAGGGAACAACTGTGACTGTGGCTGTATACTGTAGCAGGAAGGGATACCAAGCTGATCATAGGTGATACGTCTTGGAGGGTGTCTCTCTCTTTGTGGCAGCTGGTAGGCTGGTTCCTCAGGTTCAGCAGCATCAGTTAATGAAGGAAAGGCACTTGATGGACGATCATCAGGCAAATTTTCAGCAGGCAAGTTCATCTCCTCAGCAGGCAGGTCTTTAACTGTTGTTGTCTCCTCCAGCCGCTTTTCAACAAGAGGCTGTGCTGGTAGCGTATCAGGGACTGGTACTGCAACTGTCTGTCTCACTGTTGGGGGCATGTGTTCCCACTCTCTCGCTGGTTCAGCATTCCTCTCCTCAGGTACTGTAGGAGCTGTGGGAACCTGTAGCGGCTCATGATGAAGGTCATATTCATCCCCACTGTCTTCATCAGAATCTAGAGGCTGTGATGCAGGCTGGTGTCTCCTCGTTTTCTGACTTTTGTCCACTTTGGTCATTTCTGGTTGTGTCTCAAAAGGTAAGTGGTCACAGGACATGAGCATGTTTCTGTGCAGGACCCTGGAGCGTCCCCTACCCTTTTCTGGTCTCAATTCATAAATCGGCAGGTCTGAACCCATTTGTCTCACCACTGTGTGAATTGTATCCTCCCAATAGTTACGGAGTTTTCCTGGTCCTCCTCTTGGTGTCAGGTTTTTAATCAGAACTCGCTCGCCAGGCTGTAGCACTGAACTCCTACCTTTAGTGTCATAGTACTTCTTACTTCTTTCAGCGGCTTTCTGAGCATTTTCATTTGCAATGGCGTATGCTTCTTCCATCCCTCGTTTCCAGTTCTCCACGTAGTCTCGCTGGTTACTGGAACCTGCCTCTGTGCACAATCCAAAGAGCATATCAACTGGAAGCCTGGGTGACCTCCCAAACAGAAGATAAAATGGTGAATAGCCAGTCACTTCGCAACGGGTGCAGTTATAGGCATAAACCAGTTTGTTCAGAGACTCCTTCCAATTTGAATATTGTGTCTCAGTTAGTGTCTTTAACATTTGCAACAATGTTCTGTTCATGCGTTCCGCATGACCGTTTCCCATCGGGTGATAGGGTGTTGTCCTGGACCCCGCCATGCCACTGAGTTTCTTTAACTGATGGAACAACTGATTTTCAAATTCTCCCCCTTGGTCATGGTGGATGCGGGACGGGAACCCAAACTTCAGGGCAAAGTCATTGAAGATGAGACTTGCAGCAGTTTTACCTGACTTTGATGTGGTGGCGTAGGCTTGAGTGAAACGTGTAAAATGATCAACAATCACGAGGATGTACTCATATCCCCCTTTGCATCTGTCGAGATGAAGGAAGTCAATACATACCAGTTCAAATGGCTGTGTTGTCACAATGTTTGTCATGCTCTTGTTGCATGGGCTGGCTTTTTCTGCTTGACACAGCTACAAGTTTCAGCCACATAGTGCTCGATGTCAGATTGCATATATGGCCAGAAGAAGCGGTCACGTACTAGTGATACAGTGCGGTCAGTACCTTGGTGTCCCATGTTATTGTGCAACTCTTCCATCACTTTACCTTTGTACTGCTCTGGTAGAACTAACTGCTTGCGGGCTGTAGTGATTCTGTACAGAATGCCATCACTGTCTATTGTCAATTTGTCCCATTCTTTGAATAGGCATTTTGTCTTTGGACTGAATTTCTTTTGCTCTTTAACTGGCGGTTTGGAACCAGACAGTTTGAAATTGAGCACAGGACGGATGACCGGATCAGATTCTTGTGCTTCTCTTATCCCATCTTTTGGGATTGAGCTGGTTGTTGCAGTGGTTGTCTCACCTTCAGCTGATACTGACATAGATGCAGCTGAAAATGACCAAGGTACAACAGCCTCTTTCTGTACCTCAACTGCTTGTATCGTGGCGGTGATGGTGTCTGGTGGAAGCTCCTCAGAACATTCTCTCATCAGTGACTCTACATCCAGTGGCATCCTTGACAAAGCATCTGCATCACCGTTCTCTCTGCCTGGCCTGTACTTTATTGTAAAGTGGAAATCAGCCAAGTCTGCAACCCACCTGGAAGTGGTTGCGTTCAGTTTTGCAGTAGACAGAATGTAGCAGAGCGGGTTGTTATCGCTGTATACAGTGAAGGTCGGAGCATAGTACAAATAGTCATGGAACTTATCAGTGATTGCCCATTTTAGAGCTAGAAATTCTAGCTTGCTCGAGTGGTAGTGATAGTTCTTCAAAGCTGCTGTTAAGGTTCGAGAGCCATAAGCAATGACCCTAAGCTTCCCCTCTTGCTTTTGATAAAGAACTGCTCCCAAGCCTTGGTGTGACGCATCAGTGTGTACAACAAATGGCTGAGTGAAATCAGGGAAACCTAAAACTGGTGGGTGAAGCAAACACTCAATCAGCTGTTCAAGTGCCTGTTGATGCTGGTCAGTCCACAGGATTGGCTTGTTTGAGGGCACCACATGACTTACTTTCTTTGTTTTTGTTTTCCGTGGGTGGTCAGGTATTTTCTCTGAATCTGCTTTCAGGAGGTCATGCAGGCAGCTGGCACTCCTAGAAAAGTCTTTGATGTACTGTCTGTAGTAAGTGAGTAAACCAAGCATTTTTCTGAGCTGGCCCACAGTCTCTGGTCTGATTTCTTTCAATGCTCTTACTGCTTCAAAATCGGCTGGGTCAACTTGGCTGCCCTCTGCAGACACTATTCTGCCCAAATAACGGACCTGGGGTTTAAAGAGATCACACTTACTTGGTTTGAGTTTAATGCCATACTCTCTGAGACGCTGCAAAACTTTTCGCACATCATTCACATGGCTGTTGAATGTTTTACTGAAAACTAGCGTGTCGTCCAGATAAGGAATGCAGATGTTATCCCGGAGCCCTTCCAAACACTCCTCCATACACCGCTGAAAAGCTGCAGGAGCGTTCATGAGGCCGAATGGCATACGTATCCACTCATAGAGTCCCCACGGTGTCACAAATGCTGTCAGTGGTCTGCTCTCTTCAGAGATGAACCCCTGGTGATACGCTTTCCCCTGATCTAAGAGGGAGAACCAGGAATTACCACCTAAACTGTCCATGATGTCTTGGACCCGAGGGATGGGCTGGCGGTCGGGATGTGTCTTTCTGTTCAGATCTCTGTAATCTATACACAACCGGAGGGTCCCGTCCTTCTTACGAACGCACACGACAGGTGAAGAATATGAAGAGTTTGACTTCCTAACCCAGCCCTGGACTATGAGGTCATAAATGTATCCCTTCATCTCCTGATACAGTGGCCTGGGCACTGACATGTATGTGCGCTTTACTGGTTCAGAGTCCTTTAGAGAAATAGTCATTTTCAATCGTTCAATGCAGCCAATGTCATTGTCTGATCTGGAGAAGGAGTGACACTCTTCTCTAAGCATTTGCCTAACAACCTCGCTCTGTTCTTCGGTTAGGTGAGTTAAATCTACTGGTGGATCCCACTGTTCAGTAGCAGTACATGGGGTTCGAACGCTGGTGTGATTCACTGTGGCTGGGGTGACAGTTTTTTCAAAGACTTGGGCAGGTAACACAGTCATAATGGTTTGTACCGTACCGATTATTGTGCGTCCTAGCAGGGCAATGTCGTGGTCAGTGGGGTTAGAGACATCAAGCAGGATAACTGGAAAAACACCTTTCCTGACTCTGACGAGTGTGTCAAAGAACTCAAGGTCGTCTGGCCACTGCGGGTTCAGGTCTGGCTGGAAAAGCATTGTCATGTCATCTTTGAAAGGCTGGGAAGCTACACGGCACTCAATGCTACTGTGTTTTGGTACAGCAACCTTCTCTTTCTTGGTTTTCACTGCGTATTCATCTGTCTGTTCTGCGCTAACAGCCTGTATAAAAGCTCTCACCTTGTTTCTTTTGAGGCTTGGGAAAGCTGTTTTTACTGTACTGTATCGTTTAGTCTTTTCGGTCATTGTCAGGATGTGCTCGATGACATTGAAACCTATGATGGGATGTGATAGGTGACAGCCTTTCATTACCAGCACCGGGATGATCAGTTCCTTTGTTTGGTAAGTTTCAGAGGCTAGCCGAAAAGTTGTTTCAATCCATCCCAGGTACGGCATTTCAGTCCCATTTGCTGCAGTCAACCTTAGATCATCAGGTGAGTCCAGGATTTCTGAAACATCTCTCAGCCTTGCGTTTGGGAGAGATTCCTCTTTCCATCGTTCATCAATGACCGATACCTGAGAGCCTGTGTCCCATAGAGCTTGGAGGTGGTGGCGATTCAGGTGACACTCAATAAGGCACTGTCTGCCGACAAGCGAGGTGACCTTACCTTACGGGGGTGGCAACCTTGAGCTAGGGATGGTAAGGAGTGGGCATTTTCCTCTGTGCAGGAAAACCTTTCACTATTAGAGTCAATTTTCAGGTGAGTGCATTTTTCCTTATGTTTAGTCCAATGTTGGTTTTGACATACTTTGGAACAGTACAGTGTCTCTTTACATGATGAACATTGTTTCAGGTTCTCAAATGAATCTTCTCTGGCACAATTTGCACATTTCTGGGACTTTTTGGTAGCTACGGTTAACACTCGTCCCTCAGCGGTAACCCGTTTCCGTTTAAAGGGGCCTCCCTTGATGGTCTGGCTCCCCGGATTTTACATCCAGCTTGAAAATGTTCTCCACTCCCACATCGGAAGCAGTGTGTGCAGCGTGCATCTGTTCTGGCCTGCTGGCAGACAAAACACCTCCTTGGAGCTTGAGCAGAGCGGTTGGTATACCAGTTAGGTGCATATTGATGCTGCGCAGGGTCAGGTGCTTGGGACCGACTGTAGCTGCTGTAATACTGCTGCTGGGAAACAGGTGGCCGGGGGTCCCTATTTGGCCTCCTAACTGGGGGTGGGGCATAGGCACAAGGCGGTGACTGAAACATAGGCTGCTGTAATGTCTCCTTAATCTGAGCAATCTCTGCACTGAGACCTTGTAGAGAAGCTACACCAGTCTTAAGTTCAGCTAACTCTGTTAACAGTCCTGCGGGTATCTTAGCTTTGGCTTCCTTCACAGGACACTTTGCAGATGGCGTATCTTCTAACTGGACTACACTTACAGTTGTAGCAGGCTGTGGGGCATTAAACCGCTTTTTGTTTCGTCTTTCTATCTCATTAGCACAAGCAATGTTAAGCTTCTCTAGCAAAACCTCATCTGATGTTTTGCTCTCTAGCAGGAGAGGCTGCATGTCTATCCTGATACTGTCACTCTGGGGACCCGTAAGGACTGTGTGAAAACACATGCTCTGGACTAGAGCAGGGTCATACTTAAGCCCTGATTCTGACTCCTGGGATGCAAACAGTACTTTTTGCCTCAAATCTAAAACGCGCATCAGGAAGCTTTGAGGGGTCTCCTTGCTATGCTGTGCTTCTGAAGCTAGCTGTTTGTAAAGCTCTGTTGCACTCTTCTCTTGGAAGTGGGAACGCAGGATACATCTAAGTGTGGGAAGAGTTAGCTGGGGTTTACCTTCCAAGTAGCTGCGTAGCTGTGAGCCTGGAGAAATAGCCCTGACTACTGCGTCTACTATTTCTACCTCAGGATAGCCTCTGTTAAGTCCATTTTCAATCTGATGGGCAAGGCTGGAAAAAATCTGTTTTTCTTTCTGGCCCGGTTCACCTATCTGACCAGAAATTTTTAACTCTTTGCGCCAGTATGAGCTGGGCTGTGCATTTGGTGAGAGCGGCACGCTCCCCTGAAGATTGGCATGGTGTTGGGGCTGACGCAGAGAATCACTGGCTTTGGCTGCAGTAATCTGCTCAGTTCCCACACCTTGTTGTGGAGTTACAGTTCTCAGTTTCTCTATTCTGTGATGTGTTCCGACTGGTTCAATATCATGGTCAATTTGCCCTGTTTTGTTATCTATGCCACTGATCATCTCTGTCATTTCGTCTCTAAGTAGCAACAATTCCGACATGCCGCCATCTTCTAACTCTGCGACTTCCTCTCTTTCAAGGAACATCATAATGTGAGTCATTAATGATATGCGGGATTTGATTTGAACATCTCTTCTCTGTTCGCCTGATATGTCAAGAAAATCACACATCTCTAGTAATTTGTCTTTAGTCAGGGTTCGCAATTCTCCTACTACCTCTTCCTGTAGTTCTTCCAAGGCGCTTGTCATGTTGACAGAACAGGAGGAACTTTTACTGTGCAGGAGTTGACTCTGAATTAGATGGTCCTTACTGTCTCTGATGGTCGATCAATGGCCTCAGTTGACACGTACTTAACCACTAACTTCCAACTTCCCTCGAACAGCAACACTTTCCTCACTGCAGCCTGCCTGAGTTGTTATGTGGAGATTTAGCTGGCTCGGAATTCAGCGACCAGGGTGTGGAAACTGGACATCTGAGCAGCAAATCTCAGCGGAGCCTCCAAAAATGTTACGCCCCTGAAAACAGGGGAGAAATAATCACGAGCGTGATACGGTGTTGTATTCTCAATTCAACGTTTAGTGTCATGAGAAAAGACAGCGATTTCCCCAGGAATATGGGTGGAGACCAGAGCAATCGATCTCCGGCTCATAGATTAAGAGCATTTCGTAGATCACAGATTAACACTTTTAGGCACCACAAAATAAAGTAATCAATATAACGTTTACACATTACTCTCAATTCTTACCCTTTGACAGATTTTAACGTTAACACAATTATATGAATGTTATTCATCTCTATCAACTAATAATGAATGCATCTTTTTAACCTTAGATGTTTTACGATCCTCACATACTATAAACTTACTAATACTTTTTAATGTATAACAGGCTATGAATATTTCCTTTAACCTGTCACACCAGCACAGTCCCCGGATCTCAACCCTGTTGAGCTGTTGTGGGAGTAGCTTGACCATACGGTATGTGAGAAGTGCCCTTCAAGCCAATCCAACTTGTGGGAGGTGCTTCAGGAAGCATGGGGTGAAATCTCTATAGATTACCTCAACAAACTGACAACTAGTATGCCAAAGCTGTCAAGGCTGTAATTGCTGCAAATAGAGGATTCTTTGAAGGACACAATTATTATTTAAATTAAAACCCATTATTTATAACCTTGTCAATGTTTTGACTATATTTCCTATTCATTTTGAAACTCATTTTGTGTATGTTTTCATGGAAAACAAGGACATTTCTCAGTAACCCCAAACTTTTGAACGGTAGTTTACATCCTTGGAATGTAATCCTGCAGAACATTCCCTACACGTTTTCATTAGGTTTCCAGGTACAATGTAATAACACAATGTACCAGTACATGTTGGTAGAGCAATGCTTTTACAATGCCAGGGTTGTGGGTTCAATTACACACATAGGGGGACCAGTACGAAAATATATGAACTGCTAAATAATGTTTGCTAAATGACTAAAATGTCAATTCAAATTCCCACAGTGCTGTTAGAAAGTTATCGCGTAATGATATGACAATGGTTGTACAATGTCTGGATTCAAGTTTGGTTTTGAGAAAACATGACAGGACGTTATCCAAAACAACACGCAGGGAACATTCCCGCAAGACTCTTAGAAAGTTATAGTGTGATGTTATGACAATAGTTCTAGCGTTCCCTGAACCTACTTCAGCAACAATATAAGTTGTTATGAGATAACATTCCTGCCGATTTATTACTACTAACACCAATAACAACAAACATTCCTGAAAGACTCAAATTTATTCTGTAAAGTTATGACATGATAATCCATTAATGTTCTAAAAACATCAACAATAATGAAAGTAGTTCTGAAAACATGGCTGCAAGATTTTGCTAATATATTTAAGCTATCAACTCCAAACCAGTGTATAAAATGTTCAGACTGACCCTACTTGTTATACTATATATACTTTTTGAACTATTGTCACATCCTGACCTTAGTTCCTTGTTTTTGTTGCTATTTTAGGTTAGTCAGGGCGTGAGTTGGGGTGGGCATTCTATGTGTTGTTCTAGATTTGGCTTTCTATGTGTTTGGTCTAGTATGGTTCTCAATCAGAGGCAGCTGTCAATCGTTGACTCTGATTGAGAACCATACTTAGGCAGCCTGTTTTTCCCACTTATGTTGTGGGTGATCGATTTCTGTCTCTGTGTCTTCACCAGACGGAACGGTTTCGTTTTTTAGTTTCTGTCTTTCACTTTGTTATTTTGTATTTTCGTGTTCAGTGACTTAAAAAAAAGTCAAACACTTACCACGCTCCACATTGGTCCGATCTCTCATTCTCCTCCTCAGAGGAGGACGAATCGCGTCACGCAATTCATCTAGTTATTTTTATTTATTTATTAAGCTTTCAATTGACTTTATTTAACTGAAAGTAATGACTGCTGTAATTTCAATAAAACTGTATACTTTGGGATTCAATCCGAACCTCCTTATAGCGCGCTTGACATTTAAGGGTAATTTCCGATCGAGCCGACATCTGGAATTTTTACCGTTAATGTGATTTCCATGAATGCGAGAACATTGCCTTTGTAAACTGCATTGTCAACAACACTCTATGGATTGAATCCCGGCATAGAATACAAAGGATGAAACAAACTCAAATAAACAAGGCAATATAAGTCATCATAAGCCTTTATCACCAGAAACAGATGAATCTGCTCAAATAGAAAACTGTTTTGCTCTGCTCAAACAGAGATTGCGATAACACACCAAGCTGAGTGCGTGGTTTCCAATATTTGTGATGTATCGTTGAATACAACTAATCAGTCATCAAGGGATGGCCACAGGGCGCTATGGTTTTCCAAACAAATTATGAACAGGAATTCTACAGCATATATTGCTTCTGTATGTACTGGGATCATCGTGGTTATTTGTTTTGCCTGTCGGAAAGTATTGTAATATCGGTGTTTGGGATGGATAAGCAAACATATTGAATCGGGGAAGAAAAAACAACCACTATCGAAAGGCATTTGTATTGCCGACTCAATATGCTTACTGTATATTGATTCAAAATGTAGCCTGAGTCTGTTTTATTCTGACTTGGTTTTCATTATACTGGAGCTGAACCCCCACCCATCTGTGGTCTGCGGTAGTTCCACAGCCCCAGGCACAGCTTTAGCCACACATGCTCAAAGACACATGGCTGGACAACAGTCCTTGTCACTCCCTGCTGTGTGTGTGAGAGGGAGAGAAAGTGCCTGTATGTCTCTCTCTATTGTGTCTCTATTGTTTGTGTGCAGTGGTGGGAGCGGCATGGGGCCTGCACAACCCCCCCCCCCCCCAAAAAAAAAAAAAAAAAAAAAATTGCGCTATCGGTTTTCTTTCACTCATTTGCACATCATGTCAATGATATCATGTCACCGTGTGGGACTGTGGGCACCCTGATTCTAGTTTGTGAGCTAGGCAGGCTACTGCCTGGGAAGGTCTCCCACTCAGAAGTACGAGATAGGGAGGGGGCGGGGGTAGGTTGACGTCAGGTCCCCCAACTGGATGCCCGAGGTAGGGGGAGCGGGAGAGTCTATCAAATAGGGCACCTCTAACTTTGTACAGTACTAAATGCGATTAGTAATGCAATTAGTTGTGCAATTTAGTTTGTGTGTTTCTTGTTTGAAGTGCAATAGTGTAATAAGGTTCTCTTCTTTATAAGTGTGTTATTCTATTTCTGTATTTGTGTGATATAGGATTTGTGCAATTTAGTTTTATTTGTGTATTTTTTGTTAGCAATGGGGTAATAGTGTAATAATTAGATTCTCTTTTTTTTATTTGTATTTATATACTACAATTTGTTTGTGTTTTTGTTACTTCTTTTTGATATTTAAGAGTCTTATTTTTGTATATATATTTATATAGTTTTAAATGTTATGATTATTTATTTGTGTTGTTCCAAATGTCTGAATAAAAATTGGTTAGTACAGAATGGTGCTTTTGGGGGGGGTTCGCCCCGCCCAAGGAGCCATTCAAGCTAGAACCACCACGGTTTGTGTGTGTGTGTGTGTGTGTGTGTGGTTACCTCCTCCAAGCTTTGTTGAACTCATCAAGTCCACATGTGAAAAGTACTAATGATAAAAGTGAAAAAAGAGAGGGCCTAATAAGCTTCCTTGTCTAGCTCCCTGTGAGCGAACCGCTGTACAACTATGGAATGAGGACCATTGTAGTCAATCTATAGCCCCCATTCACAATCATTCCCAGAGAGACCTTTCAAATTTCATTATCTCCAGCATATCTTGGTTAACCATGTCCCTGTGGGGAGCATTAGTGTAATTTTATCCCGACATCGTAGGCCCAGAGGGAGACACAATCGCAAACCACCCTGGGCACCAAGTTGACGCACCATCAATTATGTGAACGGAACTGAGTAGGTGTAAATACAATATCTAGCCCTAGCACACCAGACCAGCGAACTTGGAGAATCAAATTGAGTATACCTACAGTATATATACCTCTCAGAATAGCAAGGAGGAATCAACATAGTACTCGAGTTAGGCGCTAAGGATCCGTTTGCCATTGGGCCGGTCAGTGATGTGGTTAGAGGGGTGAGAGGTAAGGAGACGCAAGGTTAGAGATCATGGTTCCCAGCTGGGAACCTACCCTCCCACGTTCAGCTGGAACGGTGGCGCATGGAACGCAAAAATATTCTTAGAAATATTTAACCTCCACACATTAACAAGTCCAATAGCTCAAATGAAAGATAAACACCTTGTTCATCTAGCCAGCAAGTCAGATTTCTGAAATGTTTTACGGCGAAAACATAGCACATATATATGTCAAACCACCACCAGACACAGCTCATTTGAATAGCCAAAACATGCAATCAACAAACGCAGGATTAAAAAATAAATCATTCACTAACCTTTTGAAAATCTTCATCAGATGACAGTAATAGGACATGTTACACAGTACATTTTTTTTTTCAATAATATGCCATTTATATCCATAAATGTCCATTTACAGTGAGTTCACGTTCAGAAATTACTCAAAAATGTCCGCAGGAAATCTAGGTAGCGCGGCAAGATAACGTAAATAGACATCATAAACTTTGACTAAATATACATGTTCTACATATAGTTAGAAAGATGCAATCGCTTTGTTACATTTATTTTTAACGTTACAGAAATCGCACACTATTCAATATTCTGAGACGGCGCTCAGATATAAGCTAAATTTCTCCGTAATGTTGGAGTCAACAGAAACACAGATTTCAGCATAAATATTCCCTTACCTTCGATGGTCTTCGTTCAGAATGTTCTGGAAGGGTTCATACTTACCCAATACATCGTTTGGTTTCAAGTCTTGCGTCTTTGTATTAGCTACTGCTAATAACATCAGCTGAAATGCACCCAAAATGTCCTCTGGTCCGGAAAAGTTGCGCATCAAAACTTCAAAATTACATATTATATGTCGACTAAACAGGTCAAACTAAGTGCAGAATCAAGCTTTATGATGTTTTAAACACACAAAACACATTTCTATTCAACCGGTCATCGTTAGCTCTTCCCAGGAGTGCTGGAACAAAGGAATGGCCGGGACCAATTCGCGCCCCAACGCACAAGGTATTTTCTCCTGGCACACACTAATTTCACTCCCATAGGGCCAATTCTCGCGGGATTTGAACGATTAAAAGCTCTACTGAATGAGGACATCTAGTGGAAGACATAGAAAGTATCCCCAGATCCATAACTGGTTGGGAAGGGTGGGGGCGATGACGTCAAAGTTCCCCCAACTTTCATGACCACAAAAACTAGTTTGGAAGAATGCCTGCCCTGTGAGTTCTGCTATACTTACAGACATAATTCCAACCGTTTTAGAAGCTTTAGAGTGTTTTCTATCCAATAATAATTATTATATGCATATATTAGCAATTTTTGACAGATTTTTTTTCAGTTTACTATGGGTACCCAATTCCTCCAAAGGGGGCAGAAGTCAGCCCTATCTTTTTAAGCACATTCCTTTATAAAACACACAGCATGGCTATTAAGCCAGGTCACCCGTTATACAAGTCAATATTAAAGGTCCATCCATGTCTGCGGACATGGAAACAGGCCACTCGGGGCAACAGTGAGTGCTGATACTTTCAATAAACAACTGTGAACCCCCTCCCAAAGAAAACTGTATTGTTTTGAACGGTGATCCAACTTGGGACTCTTTCTAAAGCTAGCTAGCTAACAGTATGCTTTAACACACAATTAAAATGACTGTCAAACAAAATTAGAAAAGTATAATGTCTGAAAATTCAGCAAGACTCTTACCCATATACAAGGATGAACGCATCTCCCGCTGTCATGGATGCCATGGTTGTGTTTAGTTTGAAGATTTAATCCGGAGACAGGTGTTTTATACAACCGCCTTCTTTCTCCGCATTTGGGAATCATCTCTCTGCTTCCACCTGGCATTCCACTGATTTCAAAACTCACTCAACTTCTTCCATGACAACAACACTGTTTCTTCCCCAACATTGTCATCAGAAGACTCTACAATGTTTGGTTCAATGAAAATGTTTTTACCTAAATCAGGGATTTCCTCATTGTCTGATTCATTTTCAGAGTCAGGGAGAGTCAGCATGGCCCTATCATCCTCCAGAAAGTAGTCCATCACAACGTTTTCCCGCTGAGTTTTGTCGATAGCACTATTAACTTCAGGGCAGCAATGTTGAGAGCAGTAGCAAAACTTAAGTTCTTCATGATATCTTTCAAAAAAGCTGTGGTAGACAGGATTATCCACACATACTTCGCAGCTTCATGTAATAACTTATAGTATGCTACATTGTAGACCAATCCGAACTCATCTCTCGGCATGTCCAGCCCATCCATTATCTCAGCCAAGCATGGCTAGCGGGAAATGTTCCTGTATTTTTCCTTTGCTAAACCAACTAGGTTCGTTATTTAACCATTTTATTAATATTTACAGATGCCATACACATTTTTTATTAAGGCACATGAAAGCTCACATGTTCCAGAAGGCATTTCTGCCGATAAAAATAAAATAGTATGAAGTGATGTGCGACGTAACCCGTTTCATGAAGCTAGGCTTATATTTGGAGTTAATGACTAAACTTAAGATATCTGAGTTAGTGCCTGCACTTACCCCTAACCTTAAAAATTGGGAGTTAATGTCTGAACTTGTTAGACTTCAGTTTGTGGGGGCTGTTTTGTGTGACTTCAAGTGCGGCTTTTGACATAATCGATCATAGTCTGCTGGTGGCAAAACTTAAGAGTTATGGCTTTACACCCCCTGCTATATTGTGGTTGAAGATAAACCTGTCTAACACAAAACACAGAGGGTGTTCTTTAACTTCTTCTGGCTGGAAAATATTCACCAACAACCGCTGAATTGCATAGCGCCACATTCAAATAATATTACAAAAAATATTTATATTCATGAAATCACAAGTGTAATACAGCAAAACACAGTTTAGCCTTTTGTTAATCCACCTGTCGTCAGATTTTGAAAAATGCTTTACAGTGAAAGCAATCCAAGCGTTTTGTGTAAGTTTATCGATCGTTCGACAAACTTTATGTACACCTAGCATCAAGTAGCTTGGTCACGAAAATCAGAAAAGCAATCAAATGAATCATTTACCTTTGATTATCTTCAGATGTTTTCAATCACGACACTCCCTGTTACACAATAAATGTTGCTTTTGTTCCATAAAGATTATTTTTATATCCAAAATACCTCCGTTTGTTTGGCGCGTTATGTTCAGAAATCCACGGGAAAGAGCGGTCACGACAACGCAGATATATTCCAAATAGTATCCGTAATGTCCACAGAAACATGTCAAACGTTTTTTATAATCAATCCTCAGGATTTAAAAAAATATATATAATCGATAATATATCAACCGCAACTCTCTTTTTCAGTAGGAGAGGGAAAGGCAATGGCTGCCCAAACTCTGTTGCGCATTCAAAACACTACTGGCACCTGGCCATACAATGACGTGATGTTATCTTTCTCGCTCATTTTTCAAATTGAAAGCCTGACACTATGTCTAAAGACTGACACTTTGAGGAAGCAATAGGAAAAGGACTCTGGTTGATATCCCTTTAAATGGAGCAAAGGCAGGCTATGGAACATGGAGTTTTCAAAATAGAAGCCACTTCCTGGTTTGATTTTCCTCAGGGTTTTGCCTGCAATATCAATTCTGTTATACTCACATACAATATTTTGACAGTTTTGGAAACTTTAGAGTATTTTCTATCCAATACTAATAATACTATGCATATATTAGCAACTGAGACTGAGGAGCAGGCCGTTTAGTTTGGGCAACTTATTCATCCAAGCTACTCAATACTGCCCCCCCAGCCATAAGACGTTAATGGAAGCCTCTCCAACATAATCCAGGTATAATCAGGAAGTCCCCAAGGCAGCTGACTAGGCCATTTACTTTTTTGTAATCTTTACTAATGAATTGCCACTGGCTTTGAGGAAAGTCAGATTGTAAGAAGCATCTCAAGGTCCTGGAGTGGCCTAGCCAGTCTCCAGACCTGAACCCAATAGAACATCTTTGGAGGGAGCTGAAAGTCTGTATTGCCCAGCGACAGCACCGAAACCTGAAGGATCTGGAGAAGGTCTGTATGGAGGAGTGGGCCAAAACCCCTGCTGCATTGTGTGCAAACCTGGTCAAGAGCTACATGAAACGTATGATCTCTGTAATTGCAAACAAAGGTTTCTGTACCAAATATTAAGATCTGCTTTTCTTATGTATCAAATACTTATGAATTACTTAAATGTCATACCATGTGATTTTCTGGATTTTTGTTTTAGATTCCGTCTCTCACAGTTGAAGTGTACCAATGATAAAATGTACAGACCTCTACATGCTTTGTAATTAGGAAAACCTTCAAAATAGGCAGTGTATCAAATACTTGTTCTCCCCACTGTATATGGATGACTCAACACTATACAAGTTAGCTACTACAGCGACTGAAATGACTGCAACACTTAACAAAGAGTTGCAGTTAGTTTCAGAGTGGGTGGCAAGGAATCAATTAGTCCTAAATATTTCTAAAACTAAAAGCATTGTATTTGGGACAAATCATTCACTATCCCTAAACCTCAACTAAATCTTATAATAAATAATGTGGAAATTGAGCACGTTGGGGTGACTAAACTGCTTGGAGTTACCCTGGATTGTAAACTGTCATGGTCAAAACATATTGATACAACAGTAGCTAAGATTGGGAGAAGTATATCCTTGATAAGGCACTGCTCTACCTTCTTGACCCCACTGTCAACAAGGCAGGTCCTACAGGCCTATATTAACAATTTGCATGTCAATCTCTCCTGGCTCAAAGTGGAGGAGAGATTGTCTTCATCACTGCTTGTATTTATGAGAGGTATTGACATGTTGAATGCACCGAGCTGTCTGGAACTCTAGGGGCGGTATTTCATTATTGGATAAAAAACGTTCCCGTTTGAAGCGCGATATTTTGTCACGACAAGATGCTCGACTATGCATATAAGTGACAGCTTTGGATTGAAAACACTCTAACGTTTCCAAAACTGCAAAGATATTGTCTGTGAGTGCCACAGAACTGATGCTACAGGC
Organism: Oncorhynchus mykiss; assembly: GCF_057628025.1. NCBI lineage: Eukaryota > Metazoa > Chordata > Actinopteri > Salmoniformes > Salmonidae > Oncorhynchus > Oncorhynchus mykiss. The sequence continues at coordinate 48,948,472 of NC_143046.1, forward strand.
GAAACCAAGATGAAATTTCAAACAGGAAGTGCCCAAGATTTTGAAGGCGCTGTGTTCCAATGACTCCTTATATGGCTGAGAATGGGCCACGAATGAGCTTAGACTTTCTGTCGTTTCCCCATAGTGTCAACAGCATTGTGACGTATTTGGAGGCATATCATTGGAAGATTGACCATTTTAGACTACATCTACCAGGTGGTCGCTTGGTGTCCTCCGTCGCAATTATTGCGTAATCTCCAGCTGCATTATTTTTCCTTTTGCTTCTGAGGAGAAACCCAACTGCCACGAATTATTTATCATCGAATAGATATGTGAAAAACACCTTGAGGATTGATTCTAAACAACGTTAGCCATGTTTCTGTCGATATTATGGAGTTAATTTGGTAAAAAGTTCAGCATTGTAGTGAGTGCATTTTCAGATTTTTTTCTTAGCCAAACGTGATGAACAAAGCGGAGTGATTTCTCCTACACAAATAATATTTGCTATCTAACTGAGAGTCTCGTCATTGAAAACATCCGAAGTACTTCAAAGGTAAATTATTTTATTTGAACGCTTTTCTTGTTTTTGTGAAAATGTTGCCTGCTGAATGCTAGGCTTTCAATACTCTTACACAAATGCTTGTGTAGCTATGGTTGAAAAGCATATTTTGAAAATCTGAGATGACAGTGTTGTTAACAAAAGGCTAAGCTTGTGCTTGAATATATTTCTTTCATTTCATTTGCGATTTTCATGAATAGTTAACGTTGCGTTATGGTAATGAGCTTGAGGCTATGATTACGCTCCCGGATACGGGTTTGATAGTCGCACAGCTCGGACACCCATGCATACCCCACAAGATATGCCACAAGAGGTCTCTTTGCAGTCCCCAAGTCCAGAACAGACTATGGAAGATCCACAGTACTACATAGAGCCATGACTACATGGAACTCTATTCCACATCAAGTAACTCATGCGAGCAGTAAAATTATATTTAAAAAACAAATAAAAAAAAAACACCTCATGGAACAGCGGGGACTGTGAAGCAACACAAACATAGGCACAGACACATGCATACACACACGACAACATACGCACTATACACAAATGTACACATGTATTTTGTACTGTATATATGTGGTAGTGGGGAGTAGGGGCCTGACGGCACACAGTCTGTGAATGTATTGTAATGTTTTTAATATTGTATAAACTGCCTTAATTAATTTTGCTGGAGCCAGAAAGAGTAGCTGCTGCCTTGGCAGCAGCTAATGGGGATCCATAATATATACAAATACAAACACTTTGAAATGTGATGTTTGAGAAACATGGATGAACGTCTAATTCTGACGTGAGATTGTGAGAGCTAGTAGGGATATTAGAAGAGGCCTTTGCCAGGGTGCAAAATATGCCCTCTGCCTTTCAGTTTTAGCCCTCAGGCCCATGGCCTTTTTTTCCGTTGCTGTCTGATAGATGTGAGCTGCAGTGGAGGACATGGATGGTCAAATGGGGTCTATAAACATTCTGACAATTGAATTGTGAATTCAAGGAACATACACCTATCCAAACCTGCACTGTCAGACAGAGATTTAGTGGTAGCACTTTCTGGTACTTACTTCAAAGAATTCCACACAATTGGTAAATACCAGCAAAAACAGAATGGAAATTATTGATTTCAATTGCTTGTTATTATCTCATGCCTTTTTACAAAAAATCTGTATACTTTTTTAGCAATTCATTTGAAGCGCCTATAAGCCATACATTTGACTGTTCATTAACTATTTATCATGATCACCCCTGATCTACCCATGCCCTGGAACCTCATATACAAAACATTAAAACACCTGTTCTTTCCATGACAGACTGAGCAGGTGAATCCAGATGAAAAGTATTGTTCTTAAAATTTTGTTCTACTACAGAGATGAATACTCTATAGTCCAAATGTAAATTGTGTTCCATAAACAATAGAATAGTCAAATATTGGATAATTGCACACGAGAGTCCACAGCCAACTGAATAATGTATGATTAGCCAGCTTTAAAGTATTTTAATGCCTGATAATTTAACACTGCCAGAATGTGTGGTGCAAAGGAATAACCTTCCACTAATAGGCCTACACACAGGCACACACACGCACGCGCACGCACGCACACGCACACACACACACACACACACACACACACACACACACACACACACACACACACACACACACACACACACACACACACACACACACACACACACACACACACACACACACACACTGTACTGTGTCCCCATCCCAAATTGCACCAACACCCAAACATATAATATTCATTAACATCACCACTCCTCCTCTTGCGTGCTGAAGCCTAGTACCTGAAAGCCCTGCATGAGGTCAGTCCAGGATACCCTACAGTGAAACAATACAAATGTTGCTTGAAAAGCCAGGGACTCTGTAATGACTGCAGTCTGGCAAGGCAATTCATTGGTACAGTCAAGAATAAACAGACGCAGTTTAGTGCAGAGACCCAACAAACTGGCAAACCTCCAGCCATCCTTCATCACTAAAAAGCCTCATAGGAATGGCTTTTTTGTTGTTGTGAATGTTAGATTCCTTGTTAGATATTAATGTATAGTCGGAAATAGAAGCACAAGCATTTCACTACACTCGCATTAACATCTGCTAACCATGTGTATGTGACCAATAAAATTTGATTTGAAAATGTGATTTGATTTTTTAAATACCGCTCCAGGCAGATGGCTCTCCTATAGCAGGTCATTTTACTGCAGTGACATGAGGCTTAATTAAAGCCTGAGAGTTTGTCACTGACCTTCTGTACAAAAACAAACCTGTTACCAGGAGTGAAGAGACATTTGTATTTGTTTGTTAGCCCCACCACTTCATCATGAGCTAGATCACAGCACAGTTTTTCCACAGAACCCCTTCGGCGGTCCAGACAATTTTTTAAGTCTTGGTTAGTGCCAGCACACCAAAAACTATCAACATCTAAGCTTTCTTTGAACATGGTTTAATCTAAAATATAGAAAAAAAAGCATATCTCTAAAAAACAGGAAGGTAAAATTACTGTAGAAAGATATGAATCACATCTCACAGTTTAAAATATTTGCTATTTTTACTCTCTTCTTGCTCATTGAAGTGCAGCTGATCTCAAGGTCTCAAGCATGCTGTCTCACAAGATAGCATTCTTGAAAGAATACACTGAGGTGTTAAAGCCACTGGCTCTAGCACTTGACCTACCTCAAGAGAGCAAACATGTTTTCTCGGGCCTGTTCCAAGAGATCAAACATGTTTTCTTAGACTGGTCATACCCTCTCTGCTCTCTTTGCACTAAAAGCCTTTTTCACCTAAGTAATAATTTTTTAAGTAATCCACCCAACCCTGAAGTTACAGGTTAGGGATTATTTATGTGTTATAAAGGTAGAGAAGGAAAACATCATAGTATGCTCCTTTGCTATTATTTTCAGGGGAAAAACATTATGTTGAGAATCGAAAAGATGCCCAAGCCGCGTGAAAAGTTAATCCTTTGAAACATTCCCCCCCTTACGCAGATGATCGATGCTAAATCTAACAAACCAGATGGCACACTTTTCTTTTTCTTTTTTTCATTTACGGATAGCCAGGGTCACACTCCAACACTCCAGAGATAATTTAAAAACAAGTAATTTGTGTTTAGTGAGTCCGCCAGATCAGAGGCAGTAGGGATGACCAGGGATGATCTCTTGATACATTTTCTGTCCTGCTAAGCATGCCAAATTTACTGTTTCGGTTATACCCTTTGTTATTTTTGTATTTAGTGTTCAGTGTCAATAAACAAACATGAACACGTACCACGCTGTACCTTGGTCCTCACCTTCTTCCACCAACAGCCGTTACAAAAATGTTACTGTGTAGGTTTGCACACACAGTACTATTATTTTCTTTGCAATGTAGAAGGGATTATAGCTTACTTCTATGAGTACGTGGGGAAGTTGGAAAGAGTTTAATTCCCTTATTGCATCTGCACTGTACCCAATACCCTGGTTTCAGACACCTAATTATCATTACACCTCTAGCCACTTCCATGCCAGTTTGAACAACGTCAGTGTTTTATCTCTGAACACTCAAAAGTTGTTTTCTCCCTCGACTGTAGGATAAGGGGAACATGGGATGTTAACAACACTCAGTAAAGAGTAAAGCTCCTGACTGTAAGATCCTGTAATATACTGGCCATGGTCTCACTTGAGAGAAGGTACAGTTGAAGTCAGAAGATTTCATACACATAAGCCAAATACATTTAAACTCAGTTTTTCACAATCCCTGACATTTAGTCCAAGTAAAAATTCCCTGTCTTAGATCAGTTAGGATCACCACTTTATTTTAAGAATGTGAAATGTCTGAATAATGGTAGAGAGCGATTTTTTTCCAGCTTTTAATTCTTTCATCGCATTACCAGTGGGTAAGAAGATTACATATACTCTAGTAGTATTTGTTAGCATTGCCTTTAAATTGTTTAACTTGGGTTAAACATTTCGGGTAGCCTTCCACAAGCTTCCCACAATAAGGTCTGTGAAATTTGGGCCCATTCCTCCTGATAGAGCTGGTGTAACTGAGTCAAGTTTGTAGGCCTCCTTGCTCGCACACGCTTTCTCAGTATTGCCCACACATTTTCTAAAGAATCGAGGTCAGGGCTTTGTGATGGCCACTCCAATACCTTGACTTTGTTGTCCTTAAGCCATTTTGCCACAACTCTGGAAGTATGCTTGGGGTCATTGTCCATTTGGAAGACCCATTTGTGACTTGAGATGTTGCTTCAATATATCTACATTATTTTCCTCCCTCATGATGCAATCTATTTTGTGAAATGCACCAGGCCCTCCTTCAGCAAAGCACCCCCACAACATGATGCTACCACACCTGTATTTCACGTTTGGGATGGTGTTCTTCAGCTTGAAAGCCTCCCCCTTTTCCCTCCGAAGATAACGATGGTCATTATTGCCAAACAGTTCTATTTTTGTTTCATCAGCCCGAAGGACATTTCTCCAAAAAGTACAATCTTTGTCTCCATGTGCAGTTGCAAACCGTAGTCTGGCTTTTTCATGGCAGTTTTGGAGCAGTGGCTTCTTCCTTGCTGAGTGGCCTTTCAGGTTATGTCAATATAAGACTTGTTTTACTGTGTATATATATACACTTTTGTACCCGTTTCCTCCAGCATCTTCACAAGGTCCTTTGCTATTTTTCCGGGATTGATTTGCACTTTTCGCACCAATGTACGTTCATCTCTAGGAGACAGAACGGATCTCTTTTCTGAGAGGTATGACAGCTGCGAGGTCCCATGGTGTTTGTACAGATGAATGTGGCACCTTCACGCATTTGGAAATTGCTGATGAGCCAGACTTGTGGAGGTCTAAAAAAAAAAGCAAAGAGGTACTGAGTTTGAAGGTAGGCCTTGAAATACACCCACAGGTAAACCTCCAATTGACTCAAATGATGTCAATTAGCCTATCAGATGCTTCTAAAGCATGACATCATTTTCTGGGATTTTCCAAGCTGTTTAAAGGCACAGTCAACTTAGTGTATGTAAACTTCTGACCCACGAATTGTGATACAGTGAATTATAAGTGAAATAATCTGTCTGTAACAATTGTTGGAAAAATGATTTGTGTCATGCACAAAGTAGATATCTTAATCGACTTGCCAAAACTATAGTTTGTTAACAAGACATTTGTGGAGTGGTTGAAAAAATAAGTTTTAATGACTCCACCTAAGTGTATGTAAACTTCTGACTTCAACTGTAGGTCATATACTGGCCATGAGAGAGAGAGAGAGAGAATATAATGGCCATGGTCTCACCTGAGAGAGAGGTAAGTACAGACATACTGGCCATGGCATTACCACCAAATAAGTCAGTGTCACAACAGTGTCCTTTACATACATGAGCTGTTACCAGTGTAACGTATCATGCTAATGTAAATATCCTATAACTTGATGGCCCATAGTCTGCCAATATGTCATGCAGTCATTGTTTACTTGACTGACCAAGCTGGATATTCATTCTGTCGGGACGTTTACACTAGGTAGGAATCAATGCTATATTTAGACAGGCAATGTGCTGAATAGGCAAACATAGCTATCTATTTTGGTCGATTACAAATGAAATAATTATTGAATCACAATGCATAACAACAAATTCATACACCATTTCTTACCTCTCTTTCAGTGTTTTCACAACCACAGCTTGTACAGCCTTAGGTTCCCTCGAAATCAGACTGTCTCCACCAGTATCTCCCTAAGAAATACATGTTTGTGTGATGTTACTGTACCAAATTGTATAGCTAGATGCATTTTTTGGGGGTGGTCCTGAGACGAAAATTCTTTCGACCATCTAGTTAGCTAGCATTATCACCTACAAACCAAACACACTAACGGTTTCACGTCAACAATCTGCATATCTAGCTTTAGCTAGCTAATGTAAGCTTGTTGAAAAAGAGGCATTGGTCAACTTGTGGGGTTTATACAGTGTAGCTAATTGATGCTATCATTAGAGTCCTTTGAGTACAACACAATGAGAATACAGAATATATTAGCTAGCTTGAACATTGAACACACTAAGGTTGGCAGCTCATCTTTTGGGGTCGACTTCATTCAGATCCAAGAACAGAGAATGATTTTTGTTTCTTTTGTCCCTGCTACAAGTTCTATCTGCAAACAAGTTAACCAGGTAGTTTGTTGGCTTTATCTGCTCTGTGTTTTGTTTCTGGCAGCTGTAAAGTTAGCTAGCTTGCAAGTGACTTTCACTTCCGCTCCGGGGCCATGGCAGCAGGGTCATTCAAGAAGGCAGGATTTAACACAAAGGCACACGGCTCCCTTATTTTTCAAGTAAAAAAAAAATACTACACAAGAAGTTGGGTGGCATATCTGCACGACCTGCAGATTCCTGCTTTAAGGCTAAGGTCATTGTTAGAGCCTTCATAGGAGCATGGTTAAACCGCCGAGCTGACTTACAAAACCATTGTTATTAAAGTTGCACTTGGAAATGCTTGTTATCTAACGCCTGCCTCAGACCACTTGTAGAACAGTTAAGTGCGTCTTTAGATGCTATTTTTGCCCTCCAGCATCACTTTATACGCAGAAGATATCCGCTAAACATATAATCATATGGTTTTACCAGTCTCTCTGTGACAGCCGATAACTTCAGAACAAAGTTGTGGGCCTTTCCATGTCATGTTCAATCAATTTAATTTACCACAGGTGGACTCCAATCAAGTTGTAGAAACAATTCAAGGATGATCAATGGAAACAGGATGCATCTGAGCTCAAATTCGAGTCTCATAGCAAAGGGTCTGAATACTTATGTAAGTAAGATATTTTTATTTTTAATAAATTAGCCAAAATGTATGAAAACCTGTTTTCACTTTGTCATTATGGGGTGTTGTGTGGATCAATTTTAGAATAAGGCTGTAACCTAACAACATTTGGAAAAAGTCAAGGAGTCTGAATACTTCCCGAATGCCCTGTATGTGCTGCTTCAACAACAAGATTCAACCATGATTTACATTTTTTTAACACTGCAAATACCCCTGATGCATTCTGTATCAGAACTGACTGACAAGCCAAACTTCAACAAAGTGCTGAAAAGTTGAGAAGACCTAGCTAGATTGATTACTCTATAAAGAAATAATGATATAACATTAGATTCAAATATTTTTTAATATACAGCGATATTTAATCCCCAATATAATTTTCCTAATAAGGTAGATAGGTTTTTCTCACTTTCTCAATAATACCGTACCTGGGACAGATTGAAGTGTTGTATAGCTTTGAATACCAATGTCAAACAGTGTCTTTGTTTATTGTTTTAAAGGGGGAGGAAATGGACCAAAGAGTTGACAGGTAAAATGCCTTGCATGAACGATTCAAGCCATTTAATTTCATGAAGAGAAGAAATACTGTGCCCACAGGACAGTATTCAGACCCCTTGACTTTTTTCCAAATTTGCTACGTTACTGCCTTTTTCTAAAATGGATTAAATAAATGTTTTCCTCAAAAATCTACACACATTACGCCATATTGACAAAGCGAAAACAGCTTTATTATTCAGACCCTTTGCTATGAGCCTCAAAATTGATCTCAGGTGCATCTGTTTCCATCCTTGAGATGTTTCTAAAAATTGACCACAGATTGGGGCGAAGAGGACAACAACCCCAAGCACACAGCCAAGACAACGCAGGTGTGGCTTCGGGACAAGTCTCTGAATGTCCTTGAGTGGCCCTGCCAGAGCCCGGACTTGAACCTGATCGAACATTTCTGGAGAGATCTGAAAATAGCTGTACAGAGACACTCCCCATCCAACGTGACAGAGCTTGAGAGGACCTGCAGAAAATAATGTGAGAAACTACCCAAATACAGGTGTGCCAAGAAGACTCGAAGCTGCCAAAGGTGCTTCAACAAAGTACTGAGGAAAGGACCTGAATACTTATGTAAATGTAATATTTAGTTTTTTATTTGTAAGAAATGTGCAAACATTTTTGCATTGTCGTTATGGGGTATTGTGTGTTGATTGATGATGGGGAAAAAATATTTAATCAATTTTAGAATAAGGCTGTAACGTCACAAAATGTGAAAACAGTCAAGGGTCTGAATACTTTCCAAATGTACTGTATAACAATTCACAACAACACACTCAAATCTAAAAAAGTAATAATGGAATTAAGAAATATATAAATATTAGGACGAACAATGTCAGAGTGCCAAGGCAGCAGCTACTCTTCCTGGGGTCCAGCAAAATTAAGGCAGTTTATACAATGTTAAAAACATTAAAACACATTCAGACTATGTGCCCTCAGGCCCCTTCTCTACCACTACCACATGTATACAGTACAAAATCTGTGTACGTATGTGTATAGTGCGTGTGTGTGTATGCGCCTATGTTTGTGTTGCTTCACAGTCCCCGCTGTTCCATAAGGTGTTTTTTGTCTGTTTTTTAAATAAAATTTTACTGCTTGCATGAGTTACTTGATGAAGAATAGAGTGCTATGTAGTCATGACTCTATTTAGTACTGTGCACCTTCCATAGTCTGTTCTGTGGACTGTAAAGAAACCTCTTGTGGCATGTCTTGTGGGATAGGCATGTGTGCCAGTAGTTTGAACAGACAGCTCGGTGCATTCAACATGTCAATACAACATAAATACAAGCAGTGATGAAGTCAATATCTCCTCGACTTTGTGCCAGGAGAGATTGACATGCATATTATTCATATTAGCCCTCTGTGTACATTCAAGGACCAGCCGTGCAACCCTGTTCTGAACCAATTGCAATTTTCCTAAATCATTTTTTGTGGCACCTGACCACACGACTGAACAGTAGTCCAGTTGCAACAAAACTAGGGCCTGTAGGACCTGCCTTGTTGACAGTGCTGTCAAGAAGTTAGAGCAACACCTCATCATGGACATACTTCTCCCCATCTTAGCTGTTGTACCAAAATGTTTTGACCATGACAGTTTACAATCCATGCTAACTCCAAGCAATTTAGTCACCTCAACTTGCTCAATTTCCACATTATTTATTACAAGATTTAGTTGAGGTTTAGTGAATGATTTGTCCCAAATACAATGCTTTTAGTTTAAATATATTAAGGACTAACTTATTCCTTGCCACCCACTCTGAAACTAACTGCAACTCTTTGTTAAGTGTTGCAGTCATTTCAGTCGCTGTAGTAGCTAACATGTATAGTGTTGAGTCATCCGTATGCATAGACACTCTGGCTTTCCTCAAAGCCAGTGGCAATTCATTAGTAAAGATTGAAAAAAGTAGTGGGCCTAGACAGCTGCCTTAGGGAATTCCTGATTCTACCTGGATTATGTTGGAGAGGCTTCCATTAAAGAACCCCCTCCGTGTTCTCTTAGACAGGTAACTCTTCATCCACAATCTAGCAGGGGGTGTAAAGCCATAACACGTCAGTTTTGCCAGCAGCAGACTATGATCGATAATGTCAAAGGCCGCACTGAAGTCTAACAAAACAGCTCCAACGGTCTGCGCCGACAGCCTTGAGAGGGTTAACAGACTTAAATGTCTTACTCATGTCAGACATGAGCTTAGCTTTTTTAGGAGCAAGACGTCTGTGTCCGCAATATGGCTTGTTTTCCCTTTGTAATCCATGATTGTCTGTAGACCCTGCCACATACGTCTCGTGTCTGAGCCGTCGAATTGTGATTTGACTTTCTCTGTTCCTACATTTTGTCCGTTTTATTGCCTTAGAGGGAATAACTACAGTGTTTGTATTCGGCCATATTCCCAATCACCTTGCCATGGTTAACTGCAGTGGCGTGTGCTTTCAGTTTAACCCGAATGCTGCCATCTATCCACGTTTTCTGTTTTTTTTGTAGGTTTTATTAGTCACAGTGGGTACAACATCTCCTATACATTTCCTGATAAAGTCACCGTATCCGTATATTTTTCAATTATTCAATATTATTGTAAGAGGCTAAATGGAACATATCCCAGTCCGTCAAAACAATCTTGAAGCATGTGTCATGACTGTCTTGTCGGGGGGAGGGAGGGGGGGGACTGCTCACACTTGGTTGTAAATTAAGCCGGAGAGGGCTCTCTCTTGGTCTTTAGTATCAATCAAAGGAATGGCTTTGCTCAGACACTTTTAACCGCCAAAACCTCTAACGTCCAAAAAGTGAATAATGGAACAATATTTCTAATGTAACGATGTGTGAAATGGTCAGTGGGAAACTATGGAAAATTAATGTAATATTGCTTTTCATTTTGTGATGTTATTAAAGACTGTATGGACCAAATACTATAACTTGGAAAGGATACCCCCTTATCTGTCAAGTTTACATCCAATATGTAATGCATAGGACATGATAAACGATTAAAATATTGTTGTTAAGATATGAATGTGATTTTAGGAGTCATAAGATATGACTTCTAATCATATCCTTTGCACATCAAGTAGCCACAGCCCGAGTGAGGTCAGAAGGCTTGTCAGCATGACTGAACCCCCCCTTTTTTATACCAAGAGTGCATAAAGGCTTGGAAGAGGAATCATCCTTTAGACCAGGAAATGTGAGGCGTGAGCTACATGTTTTAAATGGTTGAAACTCTGAACATCAACACGAGGTGAAGAAATAAAATCCCCTTTCTTTAGACCATAGAGACAAAGAGCTGCAGCTCATGTCTATCATGGTCCGAATCCTGAATACCAACACAAGGAGGAAGAGGCAAGAAGCTTACTTCAGACAATCACTGGGACAGCTGATTAGTTGTTTTACATCAGATATTGAGAAAAGCTCATCTAAACGACTATCCTATTACACTCATCACCAATGGGAACACGGCTGGTTAAACTGTCTTCAGAGGCCCAATCCTCCAGAACGAGTGAAAGAGAATGCTACCTTTTAGTTCTGCTCTAGTCAACATGACAAGTCATTGAAGCCACAGACAATTAAGAAGATGGACATTGTGATCGCTTGTGGACAATCAGAGCCAGCCTTACACCCACAGGAGATCCCAACAAAACCCTTTCCGAGAAGGCTTAGTTCCAACAGAGAAACAGCGAAGGGCATTTAACACAAATACATTCATGATTTCTTATTACAAATGGGTGGCAGTTTGTGTGTAAGGTATGTGATTCATGTGAGGACAGTCCTAGAATGTATCCACAGTAAGTGTCCTTTCTCTGGCTCTCTGTTCCCCCCCATTCCATCCACGTTGTAACAAGCCGTCATATTTTGTCAGTCCTTTAGGGACCTTTGTCTCATGTAAAGGGTGTACAGTTGAAGTCGGAAGTTTACATACACTTAGGTTGGAGTCATTAAAACTCCTTTTTCAACCACTCACACAAATTTCTTGTTAACTAACTATAGATTTGGCAAGTTGGTTAGACACCTAATTTGTGCATGACAAGTATTTTTTCCAATAATTGTTTACAGACAGATTATTTCACTTATAATTCACCGTGTCACAATTCCAGTGGGTCAGAAGTTTACATACACTAAGTTGACTGTGCCTTTAAACAGCTCTGAAAATTCCAGAAAATGATGTCATGGGTTTAGAAGCTTCTGTCAGGCTAATTGGACTAATTTGAGTCAATTGAAGAGTGTACCTGTGGATGTATTTCAAGGCCTACCTTCAAACTCAGTGCCTCTTTGCTTAATATCATGGGAAAATCAAAAGAAATCAGCCAAGACCTCAGAAAAAAATGTTAGACCTTCACACGTCTGGTTAATTCTTGAGAGCAGTTTCCAAATGCCTGAAGGTACCATGTTCATCTGTACAAACAATAGTAGTAAGTATGAACACCATGGGACCATGCAGCTGTCATAACGCTCAAGAATGAGATGCGTTCTATCTCCTAGAGATGAACATACTTTAGTGCGAAAAGTGAAAATCAGTCCCAGAACAACAGCAAGGACCATGTCAAGATGCTGGAGGAAACAGGTACAAGAGTAACTATATCCACAGTAAAACAAGTCCTATATCAACAGAACCTGAAAGGCCGCTCAGCAAAGAAGATGCCACTGCTCCAAAACCGCCATTAGAAAGCCAGACTACGGTTTGCAACTGCACATGGGGACAAAGATCTGACTTTTTGGAGAAATGTCCACTGGTCTGATGAAACAAAATAGAACTGTTCGGCCATAATGACCATCATTATGTTTGGAGGAAAAAGGGGGAGGCTTGCAAGCCTACGAACACCATCCCAACTGTGAAGCACTGGGGTGGCAGCATCATGTTGCGGTGGTGCTTCGCTGCAGGAGGGACTGGTGCAATGCACACAATTGATGGCATCATGAGGGTTGGAAATGATGTGGATATATTGATGCAACATCAAGACATCAGTCAGGAAGTTAAAGCTTGGTTGAAAATGGGTCTTCCAAATGAACAATGACTCCAAGCATACTTCCAAAGTTGTGGCAAAATGGCTTAAGGACAACAAAGTCAAGGAATTGGAGAGGCCATCACAAAACCCTGACCTCAAGCCTATAGAACATTTGTGGGCAGAACTGAAAAAGCATGTGCGAGCAATACAAACCTGACTCAGTTACACCAGCTCTGTCAGGAGGAATGGGCCAGCTCTGTGGAAGGCTACCCGACACGTTTGACCCAAGTTAAACAATTGAAAGGCAATGCTGCCAATTACTAATTGAGTGTATGTAAACTTCTGACCCACTGGGAATGTGATGAAAGAAAATCTGAAATAAATAATTCTCTCTATTAGACATTACACATTTTTTAAATAAAGTGGTGATCTTAACTGACCTAAGATAGGGAATTTTTCCTAGGATTAAATGTCAGTAATTGTAAAACTGAGTTTAAATGTAACGGCTTTCATATAGTAAAGGAGAGTCGATTGCGATCCATGTTTATTTAAACAAACGTAAACACGACTAAACACGAACACTACAAAACAATAAACGAAACGAAAACCGAAAACAGCCTATACTTGTGTCAACTAACATCAAACATGGACATCAAGACACTCAGGACAATCACCCACGACAAACTCAAAGAATATGGCTGCCTAAATATGGTTCCCAATCAGAGACAACGATAAACACCTGCCTCTGATTGAGAACCACTCCAGACAGCCATAGACTTTGCTAGATAACCCCACTAGCTACAATCCTAATACATACACACCAAAACCCCAGGACAAAACACACCACAATACAAAAAACCCGATGCCACACCCTGGCCTGACCCAATACATGAAGAAAAACACAAAATACTTAGACCAGGGCGTGACATTAAATGTATTTGGCTAAGGTGTATGTCAACTTCTGACTTCAACTGTGTGTGTATTCTGTGTTATTATTTAGTTAGCTAGTAAATAAATTATTAAACCAATTTGTGTAGCACTGAATAATGCGCAAGGATGGGGTTTTTGCAGATCCAAAAAGGTTACGACTGTTCAGAATAGTGATTTGATGTCGTAATGATTAATAAGATGACTTTATCAAAGAAATAGGTAAATCACTTATACAGTGCTTGCAAAAGTATTCATCCCCCTTGGTGTATTTTCTATTTTGTTGCATTTCAACCTGTAATTTAAATAGATTTTTCAGGGGATTTCATGCAATAGACATACACAAAATAGTCCAAATTGGTGAAGTGAAACGAAAAAATGTACTTGTTAATTTTTTATTAAAAAAAAATGTAAATGGAATAGTGGTGCATGCATATGTATTCACCCCTTTTGCTATGAAGCCCCTAAATAAGATCTGGTGCAACCAATTACCTTCAGAAGTCACATAATTAGTTAAATAAAGTCCACCTGTGTGCAATCTAAGTATCACATGATCTGTCACATGATCTCAGTAAATATACACCTGTTCTGATAGACCCCAGAGTCTGCAACACCACTAAGCAAGGGGTACCACCAAGCAAGCGGCACCATGAAGACCAAGGTGCTCTCCAAACAGGTCAGGGACAAAGATGTGGAGAAGTACAGATCAGGGTTGGGTTATAAAAAAATATCAGAAACTTTGAACATCCCACAGAGCACCATTTTATCCATTATTAAAAAATGGAAAGAATATGGCACCGTAACATACCTGCCAAGAGAGGGAATATGGCACCATAACTCACTGACCAGGCAAGGAGGGCATTAATCTGCGATCTGCAACAGAGAGACCAAAGATAAACCTGAATGAGCTGCAAAGCTCCATAGCGGAGATCGGAATATCTGTCCATAGGACCGCTTTAAGCCGAACACTCCACAGAGCTGGGCTTTACGGAAGAGTGGTCAGAAAAAAGTAAGTGCTTAAAGAAAAAAATAAGCAAAAATGTTTGGTGTTCGCCAAAACCAATGTGGGAGACTCCCCAAACGTATGAAGAAGGTACCCTGGTCAGATGAGACTAAAATGTAGCTTTTTGGCCATTGAGGAAAACGCTATGGCTGGCGCAAACCCAACACCTCTCATCACCACGAGAACATCATCCCCACAGTGAAGCATGGTGGTGGCAGCATCATGCTGTGGGGATGTTTTTCATTGGCAGGAACTGGAAAACTGGTCAGAATTGAAGAAAAGATGGATGGCGCTAAATACAGGGAAATTCTTGAAGGAAACCTATTTCAGTGTTCCTGAGATTTGAGACTGGGACGGAGGGGACGGAGACTGGGACCTTCCAGCAGGACAATGACCATAAGCATACTGCTAAAGCAACACTTGAGTTTAAGGGGAATCATTGAAATATATTGTAATGGCCTAGTCAAAGCCCAGACCTCAATCCAATTGAGAATCTGTGGTATATGACATAAAGATTGCTGTACACCAGTGGAACCCATCCAACTTGAAGGAGCTGGAGCAGTTTTGCCTTGAAGAATGGGCAAAATTCCCAGTGGCTAGATGTGCTAAGCTTATAGAGACATACCCCAAGAGACTTGCAGCTGTAATTGCTGCAAAAGGTGGCTCTACATAGTATTGACCTTGGGGGGTGAAAAGTTATGCACGCTCAAGTTTTCAGTTTTTTTGTCTTATTTCTGGTTTGTTTCACAATAAAAAATATTTTGCGTCTTCAAAGTGGTAGGCATATTGTGTAAATCAAATGATTACAACCCCCCAAAAAATCTCTTTACATTTCAGATTGTACGGCAACAGAAAAACGCGAAGGGGGGTGAATACTTTTGCAAGCCACTGTATATGTCATCGTGTGCTGGACAAGTAACTTAGTGGAGCAAAACATACTGTACATAAGCTTGACAAAATCATCAAGAAAGCCAGTGCTAGAATCGGCTGCAGTCTGGAATCAATGCATGACATATTCACTAAAATGCTGCTTCTTAAGCCACACCTGATCATTGACAATGACACACACCTTAATAATAGAGAACTGGAGCTGCTTCAGCAGCAGGTTCATCATGCCTAGAAGCTCCATAGAGAGGTTTAGATGGTTGTCATGGGGCTTTTTTTAACAAATGTGATGATTTATAATGACTGAATGTTGTTGTTGCTTGTATACCCCACAGTAGGATAGAAAACAGCATTTCTTACCTTTAAAAAAAGGTACTAAAATGCAGGTGTCAAAATATGTGTTTTTTTTAGTTATGTGTATGTCCTTTATCCTTGTCTTGCCCTTGTTGTCATTGATGATGCTAGAGGTGATAAAACAATTTCCCAAGTTGGAATCTATAAGGTAATACTCTAATCTGGTCATCTCAGAGTTGGCATAGTGCTGTATACAGAGTAATGTTCGAATTCCATTCAATCCAAACTTGGACTGCCACAGATACTTTTATGACTTCTAATTGGAAATATGTAGAGTATAACCTTACACTCATGCAGCTGAGTCACGCATCCATGGAAGCTGTGTCAGAGTGACTATATCCTAATTTGGACACTACACTACAGTGCCATTCATATGGTACTGGTAGAAGTACAAAATATTATATACACTGAATAAAATATAAACATGTTTCATGAGCTGAAATAACAGATCACAGGAATGTACTCACAAAAAGCTGATTTCTCTAAATTGTTGTACACAAATTTGTTTACAACCCTGTTATTGAGCATTTCTTCTTTGCCAATATTATCCATCAAGTTGACAAGTGTGGCATATCAAGAAGCTGATTAAACAGCTGTTGCCAAATAATTTAATGTTAATTTCTCTACCATAAGCCGCCTTCAACGTCATTTTAGAGAAATTGGTAGTACTTCCAATCGGCCTCACAACCACAGATCACATGTAACCATGCCAGCCCAGGACCTCCACATCCAGCTTCTTCACCTGCGGGATTGTCTGAGACCATTCACCTGGCAGCTGATGAAACTGTGGGTTTGCACAACCTTTGTGAATTTCTGCAGAAACTGTCAGAAACCGCCACAGGGAAGCTCATCTGCGTGCTCATCGTCCTCAACAAGGTCTTAACATGCATGGAGTTCGGTATCCTAACTGACTTCAGTGGGCAAATACTCAACTTCGATGGCCACTGGCACGCTGGAGAATATGTGTTCTTCTCAGATGAATCCCGGTTTCAACTGTATCGGGCATATGGCAGACAGCGTGTATGGCGTCATGTGTCGAGCGGTTGGGATTATGGTATGGGCAAGCATAAACTACAGACAATGAATACAATTGCATTTTATCGATAGCAATTTGAATGCACAGAGACACTGTGATGAGATCCTGAGGCCCATTGTCATGCCACTCATCCCGTCACCATCACCTCAATAATGCATAGCCCCATGTCGCAAGGATCTGTACACAATTCTTTGAAAATTAAAATGTCCCAGTTATTCCATGGCATGCATACTCACCAGACATGTCACCGATTGAGCATGTTCGGGATGCTCTGGATCTTTGTGTACGACAGCGTGTTCCAGTTCCCACATATCAAGTAAATTTGCACCACTATTGACAACATTCCACAGGCCACACTCAACAGCCAGATCAACTCTATGCGAAGGAGATGTGTCATGCTGCATGAGGCAAATGATGTTCACACCAGATACTGACTGGTTTTCTGATCCACACCCCTAGCTTTTTTAAGGTATCTGTGATCAACAGCATATCTGTATTTCAAGTCGTGTGGAATTTGTAGGTTAGGGCTTTATTTATTTATTTCAATTAACTGATTTCATTGTATGAATTGAAACTCAGTAAAATCTTTGCAATTGTTGCATGTTGCGTGTATATTTTTGTTTAGTGTAATATTCTCCTCAACTAACAAAACAAGCTTTCATTCCCATTGACATCATTCACATAAGCATAAAGAAAATAGAGGTTTCCCAAAGACCAATGTAATCGTCTGGTAACCAACCATACATTGTTTGCTGACTATTTGGACAGGCAAATTATCATGAGCGAAATAGAAAAATAGTAATTATGGTTCCTCGCTTTTCACGTTTTGGAAAGAACATGGTAGAGCTAAGTGGAGGAACAGGTTGTTTAGCACAGGAGACTCTGTCTCTCCTCCATATGATTTGAATGGCTGTGCTTTAACACATGCATGCCACTCACTTCTAATGGAATGACAATGACATGTTGGACTAAGTAGACAAACAGTATGACTGGTATCACGCAATCCAGCAGCTATAAAGACAGACACAATCGAAAAAGAGTTGACAAGCTCCAAAAAAATGTGAATTATTTCATCACATTTTAGCAATCCTCCATGTCCTAATATCCAAATATGAAACAATTCACACCAGGGCTTCTTGTGACGAACTCTGTCAAATGTCATCCCATATGTTTGACTGTCTGCTCTATCTAAGCCCAATGACTGGCAGTTCAATCAAGATTCACTGTTTGTTCACAAGCTTTGCATTCAACACCCTGTGCCCAGCAGTCAGGTTTTCTGGTAAATATTCTGTTTTGGGGGATAATGTCCCTACAATGAAACAGCACTCTGGAACAATATGTTCTGGTGGCTGAGCAGGAGCCAGAGCCCAAGCCTTGTCACACTGCCCAGACACCCATGACACAATTTAATTAAAAGTGGAGAAATGTATTATGACACTAATGTCCTTTTCATTGCCGATTCCCGCGGAGTGAAAATCAGTAAGGCCAGCCAAGAGTAGCTCTGCATCGAACTTGCCCCAGCTGGAAAACGTGTGGTGAGATGACATTTGCCCCAGTACTTTTCAGTCTTTCAAAGCAGCAGCACCGAACGTGTTTACCAGACATATTCATTCGTTCGCATCATAGAAAGCAGGCATTTCTTATTGGACAAGTTGAGTTAGTACCTCCCCCAATTTTATCCTGTTTGCCTTCATTTTGTCTAGTGAATACAACCCTGTCCCTGGGATTTCAAGTTTTAATATCATGCAGAAGTACAGTGAAATGCCTTTCTTGCTAACTCAAAATCCAACAATGCAATAATCAATAACAATGTATTACTAGAAGAAAACACGAGAAATAAGAATAGGAAATATGAAATACACAATTTAAGTAAGTAAGCAAACTATATACAGGAATATTAAGTCAGATCCAATACCATATTTACATGGGCAGGGATACTGAAGGAATGGAGGTAGATATGTATAGAGATAAGGTGACAAGGCAACAGGATATAAGTTAAACAGAGTGATTGTTTGTCATATCAAATCACATTTTATTGGTCACATACACATGGTTAGCAGATGTTATTGCGAGTGTAGCGAAATGCTTGTGATTCTAGTTTTGACAGTGCAGCAATATTGTCACGACTTCCGCCGAAGTCGGTCCCTCTCCATGTTCGGGCGGCGTTCGGCGGTTGACGTCACCGCCTTCTAGCCACCGCCGATCCACTTTTCATTTTCCATTTGTTTTGTCTTTGTTTTACACATCTGGTTTCACTCACCCAATTACTTGTTTATTATTTAACTCTCTGTTCCCCCATGTTTGTTTGTGAGTGATTGTTTGTTGTACATCGGTCCGTTATTGTGGGCTCGCTATATTGCTTTGTATTTTGTATAGTTTGAGTAAAGTACGTTGATTACTCATATCTGCTGTCCTGCGCCTGACTCTCTACACCAGCTACACACAGGATAAATACAAATATTTAACATGTAATCTAACAATTCCACAACAACTACCTAATACACACACATCTAAGAAAAGGAATGGAAAAATAAGATATTCATTAAATATATGGATGAGCAATGACAGTGCGGCATAGGCAAGATGCAATAGATGGTTTAAAATACAGTATATACATATGAGATGACGTGAACATTGTCAATGTGGCATTGTTTAAAGTGGCAAGTGGCCAATGATTTCAAGTATGTGTGTAGGCAGGAGCCTCTCTGTGTTAGTGATGGCTGTTTAACAGTCTGATGGTCTTGAGATATTTTTCAGTCTCACGGTCCCAGCTTTGATGCACCTGTACTGACCTCACCTTCTGGATGGTAGCGGGGTGAAGAGGCAATGACTCGGGTTGTTGTTGTCCTTGATGATCTTTTTGGCCTTCCATTGACATCGGCGCTGTAGGTGTCCTGGAGGGCAGGTAGTTTTCCCCCTGTGATGCATTGTGCAGACCGCACCACCCTTTGGAGAGCCTTGCAGTTGTGGGCGGTGATACAGCCCAACAGGGTGCTCTCAATTGTGCATCTGTTAAATCTTGTGAGGGTTTTAGTTGACAAGGCGTTGTTGCGCCTTCTTCACCACGCTATCTATGTGGGTGGACCATTTAATTTATCTGTGATGTGTACGCTGAGGAACTTAACTCTTCACCTTCTTCACTGCTGTCCCGTCGATGTGGATAGGGGGATGCTCCCTGTGCTGTTTCCTGAAGTCCTCGATCATCTCCTTTGTTTTGTTGACGTTGAGTGAGAGGTTGTTTTCCTGACACCGAACCATGAGTGCCCTCACCTCCTCTCTGTAGGCTGTCTCGTCATTGTTGGTAATCAAGCCTACTATTGTTGTGGGGTCTGCAAACTTGATGATTGAGTTGGAGGCATGCATGGCCACACAGTCATGGGTGAACAGGGAGTACATGAGGGGGCTGAGCATGCACCCTTGTGGGGCCCCAGTGTTGAGGATCAGCAAAGTTTAGATGTTGTTTCCTACCTTCACAACCTGGGGGTGGCCCGTCAGGAAGACCAAGACCCAATTGCACAGGGCGGGATTTCAGACCCAGGCCCTCAAGCTTAATGAAGAACTTGGAGGGTACTATGGTGTTGAATGCTGAGCTATAGTCAATGAACAGCATTCTTACATAGGTATTCCTCTTGTCCAGATGGGATAGGGCAATGTGCAGTGTGATGGCGATTGCATCGTCTGTGGACCTATTAGGGCGGTAAGCAAATTGAAGTGGGTCTAGGGAGTCGGGTAAGGTGGAGGTGATATGATCATTGACTAGTGTCTCAAATTCTTCATGATGACAGAAGTGACTACTATGGGGCATAGTCATTTAGTTTTAGTTACCTTTGCCTTCTTGGGTACAGGAACAATGGTGGCTATCTTGAAGCATGTGGGGACAGCAGACTGGGATAGGGAGAGATTGTATATGTCCGCAAACACACGTGCCAGCTGGTCTGCGCATGATCTGAGTACACGGCAGGGGATGCCGCCTGAACCGGCATCCTTGCGAGGGTTAACACATTTAAATCTATTACACACGTTAGCCACGGAGAAGGAGAGCCCACAGTCCTTGGTAGCGGGCCGCATCGGTGGTACTGTATTATCCTCAAAGCGGGCAAAGAAGGTGTTTAGTTTGTCTGGAAGTGAGACATTAGTGTCCGTGACGTGGCTGGTTTTTATTTGTAGTCCGTGATTGTCTGTAGACCCTGCCACATACGTCTCGTGTCTGAGCCATTGAATTGCGACTCCACTTTGTCTCTATACTGACATTTTGGCCTTGTATGCACCGCGGAAGTTCAAGTAGCAGTGATCCAGCTTGAGTGCTACAGTCAATATGCAGATAGAATTTAGCTATCCTTGTTCTCAAAATTGCTTTGTTAAATTCCCCAGCTACAATAAATGCAGCCTCAGGATATATGGTTTCCAGTTTGCATAAAGTCTAGTGAAGTTCCTAGAGGGCCGCCGTGGTATCGGTTTGAGGGGGGATATACACGGCTGTGACAATAACCGAGGAGAATTCCCTTAGAAGATAATACGGTCGGCATTTGATTGTGAAGAATGCTAGGTCAGGTGAACAAAAGGACTTGAGTTTCTGTTTGTTGCTACAATTACACCATGAGTCGTTAATCATGAAACATACAACACCGTGCTTATTCCTTATTCAACGAAGTAACCTAATTCATTATTTGGTTTCAGGGGATATCAGTATGTGTCTTTTCTGGGGCCCGTAGTTTTCCCATTCTCATGACCTGGTCGGGTAAAACTCTGGGACCTATTTGTAGTGTCACAGGCGTCTGAAGAAGAGGAACAAAGCACAGCGTTGTGAGCGTACATATTCCTTTTTATTAGGATGACGCCGGAAAAAACAATAAACAATACAAAAACAACCGTGAAGCTTAAGGGCTAAGTGCCACAAAGAAAGTTCACTTCCCACAAAGAAAAGAGGGAAAGTATGTATGGTTCCCAATCAGAGACAACGATAGACAGCTGTCCCTGATTGAGGACCAAACCCGACCAAAACATAGAAATACAAAATCATAGAAAAACAAAACCCCAAATCACACCCTGACCAAACCAAATAGAGACATAAAAAAGGCTCTCTAAGGTCAGGGCGTGACACGTAGACTATGACAAAAGTATTATTTTAGATAACTGTGCTATGACTAAAGGGCTGGAGTTTTTCATGTTAGGTCATTTTAATTGCAAACACTCCTGGTCTAAGGTGGACCAAACAATTTCAAACTAGCACAAACCTTGTTTTTATTCATTCAGAATCTGATAAGAGCCAGAGACAACAAATTCAATGGACACCAAACTCTGTAGTTTAGTGAACTACTATAGCAGAGCTGACAATGCAAATAATGTTTACAATATATTTAAATATTAATTTCACTCTATATACAGTGCCTTGCGAAAGTATTCGGCCCCCTTGAACTTTGCGACCTTTTGCCACATTTCAGGCTTCAAACAAAGATATAAAACTGTATTTTTTTGTGAAGAATCAACAACAAGTGGGACACAATCATGAAGTGGAACGACATTTATTGGATATTTCAAACTTTTTTAACAAATCAAAAACTGAAAAATTGGGCGTACAAAATTATTCAGCCCCCTTTAGTTAATACTTTGTAGCGTCACCTTTTGCTGCGATTACAGCTGTAAGTCGCTTGGGGTATGTCTCTATCAGTTTTGCACATCGAGACACTGAATTTTTTTCCCATTCCTCCTTGCAAAACAGCTTCAGCTCAGTGAGGTTGGATGGAGAGCATTTGTGAACAGCAGTTTTCAGTTCTTTCCACAGATTCTCGATTGGATTCAGGTCTGGACTTTGACTTGGACATTCTACCACCTGGATATGTTTATTTTTGAACCATTCCATTGTAGATTTTGCTTTATGTTTTGGATCATTGTCTTGTTGGAAGACAAATCTCCGTCCCAGTCTCAGGTCTTTTGCAGACTCCATCAGGTTTTCTTCCAGAATGGTCCTGTATTTGGCTCCATCCATCTTCCCATCAATTTTAACCATCTTCCCTGTCCCTGCTGAAGAAAAGCAGGCCCAAACCATGATGATGCCACCACCATGTTTGACAGTGGGGATGGTGTGTTCAGCTGTGTTGCTTTTACGCCAAACATAACGTTTTGCATTGTTGCCAAAAAGTTCAATTTTGGTTTCATCTGACCAGAGCACCTTCTTCCACATGTTTGGTGTGTCTCCCAGGTGGCTTGTGGTAAAATTTTAACTACACTTTTTATGGATATCTTTAAGAAATGGCTTTCTTCTTGCCACTCTTCCATAAAGGCCAGATTTGTGCAATATACGACTGATTGTTGTCCTATGGACAGAGTCTCCCACCTCAGCTGTAGATCTCTGCAGTTCATCCAGAGTGATCATGGGCCTCTTGGCTGCATCTCTGATCAGTCTTCTCCTTGTATGAGCTGAAAGTTTAGAGGGACGGCCAGTTCTTGGTTGATTTGCAGTGGTCTGATACTCCTTCCATTTCAATATTATCGCTTGCACAGTGCTCCTTGGGATGTTTAAAGCTTGGGAAATCTTTTTGTATCCAAATCCGGCTTTAAACTTCTTCACAACAGTATCTCGGACCTGCCTGGTGTGTTCCTTGTTCTTCATGATGCTCTCTGCGCTTTTAACGGACCTCTGAGACTATCACAGTGCAGGTGCATTTATACGGAGACTTGATTACACACAGGTGGATTGTATTTATCATCATTAGTCATTTAGGTCAACATTGGATCATTCAGAGATCCTCACTGAACTTCTGGAGAGAGTTTGCTGCACTGAAAGTAAAGGGCTGAATAATTTTGCACGCCCAATTTTTCAGTTTTTGATTTGTTAAAAAAGTTTGAAATATCCAATACATGTCGTTCCACTTCATGATTGTGTCCCACTTGTTGTTGATTCTTCACAAACAAATACAGTTTTATATCTTTATGTTTGAAGCCTGAAATGTGGCAAAAGGTCGCAAAGTTCAAGGGGGCCGAATACTTTCGCAAGGCACTGTATATATACATATATACACACACACAAATCTTGTTCAAGATGGCACGGAGAGAGGGCTGCCTCGCTTCTAGTCCTTAGGAAACTTTGCATTATTTAGTTTTTTAATGTATTATTTCTTACATTGTTAGCCCAGAAAATCTTAAGTATTATTACATATAGCTGGGAAGAACTATTGGATATCAGAGCGACGTCAACTTACCAGCTCTACGGCCAGGAATGTGACTTTCCCAAAGCGATTCCTTTGTCCGAACCCCCCAGGGCATTTGAACTGATTCCAGAGGCTGACCCAAAATAACACCAGCGGAGAAGAGGTAGACGGAGTGGTCATGCGGTCAGACTTCAGAGGCACGCACACCACTTCCGAGTATATTACTCGCAAATGTCCAGTCTCTAGATAACAAGGTAGACAAAATTAGGATAAGGGTTGCTTTCCAGATTGCAACATACTCTGTTTCACGAAAACATGACTCTCTCGGGATATGCTGTCGGAGTCGATACAGCCACCTGGATACTTTGTGCGTCGTGCTTATTCCTTATTCCTGAGGTTACTTAATTTGGCATAGTTGTAAAATGTCAGTTCTCCTAAGTGTGTCACTAATGCTTGTCAAGAGTCTTCAGTTGTGTGTTACTGTTATCATGGAGCAGACCGCATTATGTCAATTATGACTAAATCAGTTCTAAGATGGTATAATGAAAAGAGGTTTTAGCAAATTGAGGTTTTTTGACAGTCAAGCCAAGTCAAAGCATGGACATGATTTGGAGAAATTACAGTTCTCTGCAAAATATGTCATGCTTTTCTTTCAATACTGTTGTTGTTTACCCAGGCTTGGAGCAATAACTCGGACAGCCCTTTCTAAATTGAGCAGATGGAACATTCAACGCTTGCTTTTTCGCCACTAGCTATGGAAAAAAAACATATTCCCATTTTATCTTGAACACCTCACAGTTTCCGGCACACAATTATCTCACCCCAACAGAAGTATTGTCAAAGACTAAATGATTTCTAAATTGTATTCTCGTGGACGTGGGAGCATTCGTCGTGTTTAAATGATTTCTCCCTCCTTCTCGTTCTGCCTCTAATGAATATTCTGAAGAAGTGGCAGTCTTTTCAAGCTATGTGTGGTTGATTTTCTCTATGGGGATGTACCTATTGAATAGGCTGCCACTCAGATCTGTGTTAACAGATTGCTGCAGAATATACCAGTATAATGAATGTTTTTGTTGGTCTCGACTCTCTCTTTTCCCCCTGGGTTTAATGAGACGATTTAACATCTGTGAAGGGATGTCCGGTTATGACTCTCTGTAGGGCTTTCGGCACTTCCTCTGTCAATTTCTTCTTTCATTTAAACCCCAGGGTTATGAAGGACAGACAGCTTCGCCTCGGCTGGCGAAGGTTATTATTTTTTATTGAGGTAGTTACTCATTGTGTGATTCAGCAAAAATACAAGATGTAAAGACAGTAATGTACAGCTCCTCTCAACCCTGTGGAGAGTGCTTTCCTCAATGCCATAATATTTAATATACATTGGGTATACAAAATATTAAAAACACCTGCTCTTTCAATGACAGACTGACCACGTGAATCCAGGTGAACGCTATGATCCCTTATTGATGACACTTTTTAAATCCACTTCAATCAGTGTAGATGAAGGGGCTCATTGAAGAATGATTTTTAAGCCATGAGACATGGATTGTGTATGTGTGCCATACAGAGGGTGAATGGGCAAGACAAAATATTTAAGTGCCTTTGAATGGGGTATGCCAGGCGCACCGGTTTGTGTCAAGAACTGCAATAATG
Source organism: Oncorhynchus mykiss (assembly GCF_057628025.1). Taxonomy (NCBI): domain Eukaryota; kingdom Metazoa; phylum Chordata; class Actinopteri; order Salmoniformes; family Salmonidae; genus Oncorhynchus; species Oncorhynchus mykiss. The sequence goes on from NC_143046.1 coordinate 48,974,265, forward strand.
CTGGGTTTTTCACATGTGCATCAAGAATGGTCCACCACCCATAGGACATCCAGCCAACTTGACACAACTATGTGAATCATTGGAGTCAACATAGGCAAGCATCCCTGTGGGCAAAAGGAGGAGGGGGTGGGGGTGGGGGTGCAACTCAACATTAGGAAGGTGTTCTCATCCACAGTGGGGCAAAAAAGTATTTAGTCGGCCACCAATTGTGCAAGTGGTCTGTAATTTTCATCATAGGTACGTTTCAACTACGACAGACAAAATGAGAAAAAAATCCAGAAAATCACATTGTAGGATTTTTGAATTTATTTGCAAAATATGGTGGAAAATAAGTATTTGGTCACCTACAAACAAGCAAGATTTCTGGCTCTCACAGACCTGTAACAACTTCTTTATGAGGCTCCTCTGTCGTCCACTCGTTACCTGTATTAATGGCACCTGTTTGAACTTGTTATCAGTATAAACGACACCTGTCCACAACCTCAAACAGTCACACTCCAAACTCCACTATGGCCAAGACCAAAGAGCTGTCAAAGGACACCAGAAACAAAATTGTAGAGCTGCACCAGGCTGGGAAGACTGAATCTGCAATAGGTAAGCAGCTTGGTTTGAAGAAATCAACTGTGGGAGCAATTATTAGGAAATGGAAGACATACAAGACCACTGATAATCTCCCTCGATCTGGGGCTCCACACAAGATCTCACCCCGTGGGGTCAAAATGATCACAAGAACGGTGAGCAAAAATCCCAGAACCACACGGGGGGACCTAGTGAATGACCTGCAGAGAGCGGGGACCAAAGTAACAAAGCCTACCATCAGTAACACACTACTCCGCCAGGGACTCAAATCCTGCAGTGCCAGACGTGTCCCCCTGCTTAAGCCAGTACATGTCCTGGCCCGTCTGAAGTTTGCTAGAGAGCATTTGGATGATCCAGAAGAAGATTGGGAGAATGTCATATGGTCAGATGAAACCAAAATATAACTTTTTGGTAAAAACTCAACTTGTTGTGTTTGGAGGACAAAGAATGCTGAGTTGCATCCAAAGAACACCATACCTACTGTGAAGCATGGGGGTGGGAACATCATGCTTTGGCGCTGTTTTTCTGCAAAGGGACCAGGACAACTGATCCGTGTAAAGGAAAGAATGAATGGGGCCATGTATAGTGAGATTTTGAGTGAAAAACTCCTTCCATCAGCAAGGGCATTGAAGATGAAACGTGGCTGGGTCTTTCTGCATGAAAATGATCCCAAACACACCGCCCGGGCAACGAAGGAGTGGCTTCGTAAGAAGCATTTCAAGGTCCTGGAGTGGCCTAGCCAGTCTCCAGATCTCAACCCAATAGAAAATCTTTGGAGGGAGTTGAAAGTCCGTGTTGCCCAGCAACAGCCACAAAACATCACTGCTCTGGAGGAATGGGCCAAAATATCAGCAACAGTGTGTGAAAACCTTGTGAAGACTTACAGAAAACGTTTGACCTCTGTCATTGCCAACAAAAGGTATATAACAAAGTATTGAGAAACTTTTGTTATTGACCAAATACTTATTTTCCACCATAATTTGCAAATACAGTGCCTTGCGAAAGTATTCGGCCCCCTTGAACTTTGCGACCTTTTGCCACATTTCATGCTTCAAACATAAAGATATAAAACTGTATTTTTTTTGTGAAAAATCACAACAAGTGGGACACAATCATGAAGTGGAACGACATTTATTGGATATTTCCAACTTTTTTAACAAATCAAAAACTGAAAAATTGGGCGTGCAAAATTATTCAGCCCCCTTAAGTTAATACTTTGTAGCGCCACCTTTTGCTGTGATTACAGACTCCATCAGGTTTTCTTCCAGAATGGTCCTGTATTTGGCTCCATCCATCTTCCCATTAATTTTAACCATCTTCCCTGTCCCTGCTGAAGAAAAGCAGGCCCAAACCATGATGCTGCCACCACCATGTTTGACAGTGGGGATGGTGTGTTCAGCTGTGTTGCTTTTACGCCAAACATAACGTTTTGCATTGTTGCCAAAAAGTTCCATGTTGGTTTCATCTGACCAGAGCACCTTCTTCCACATGTTTGGTGTGTCTCCCAGGTGGCTTGTGGCAAACTTTAAACTACACTTTTTATGGATATCTTTAAGAAATGGCTTTCTTCTTGCCACTCTTCCATAAAGGCCAGATTTGTGCAATATACGACTGATTGTTGTCCTATGGACAGAGTCTCCCACCTCAGCTGTAGATCTCTGCAGTTCATCCAGAGTGATCATGGGCCTCTTGGCTGCATCTCTGATCAGTCTTCTCCTTGTATGAGCTGAAAGTTTAGAGGGACGGCCAGGTCTTGGTAGATTTGCAGTGGTCTGATACTCCTTCCATTTCAATATTATCGCTTGCACAGTGCTCCTTGGGATGTTTAAAGCTTGGGAAATATTTTTGTATCCAAATCCGGCTTTAAACTTCTTCACAACAGTATCTCGGACCTGCCTGGTGTGTTCCTTGTTCTTCATGATGCTCTCTGCGCTTTTGACGGACCTCTGAGACTATCACAGTGCAGGTGCATTTATACGGAGACTTGATTACACACAGGTGGATTGTATTTATCATCATTAGTCATTTAGGTCAACATTGGATCATTCAGAGATCCTCACTGAACTTCTGGAGAGAGTTTGCTGCACTGAAAGTAAAGGGCTGAATAATTTTGCACGCCCAATTTTTCAGTTTTTGATTTGTTAAAAAAGTTTGCAATATCCAATAAATGTCGTTCCACTTCATGATTGTGTCCCACTTGTTGTTGATTCTTCACAAAAAATACAGTTTTATATCTTTATGTTTGAAGCCTGAAATGTGGCAAAAGGTCGCAAAGTTCAAGGGGGCCGAATACTTTCGCAAGGCACTGTATAAAGATTTGACAATAAAGGCCATTGACGTGGGTCAAAGGTTATCACAGAATATATGAAATGGTTGTATCGAGGGTAATGAAATAATGAGTGGTTCAAAGTTCTGATTATGGAATCACATGGGAATAGCTTTCAGAACATTTGAAGATAGTGTTGTTGACCACTGTTTACACAGCCACCCTAAGAACCCAATTCAGAATTTTTCTTCATATCCAATAATTTGCTCTGACTGTCCACACTCAGTTTTATATGTGACCCATATCAAAAGGTGCACATTCACACAGATGTTGCCTTTGAAATAGAATACAGATGCAAATCTAATTTCCTGTCACTGTTCCTTTAAAATTTGGGGTGGTTATCTTGGTGACGGCAGGTCATATGCAAGAAAAAAACACTTCAGTCATAAATTGGGAAAATATTAGAATTGGGCTATGTCTACTCAGCCTTCTGTTCCAACTAAGGTTGCATATGGATGATCAGAATTTCTCAAAATTGAGAACCACATGCAAGTGAAAATCATAAGTCAAAAGATCAGATTTCATGTGTTTGTTTGCTGTTTACACAATGGGAAAAAATATCAGATATGCCAAATAATTGTCAAAAGATCGGAATTGAGCTGCCTAAACTCGTTCTCCTATGAAATGGTTCAGAAATCGAACTGCCAGTGATTGTTTTCTTATTTCAGACACTTTGTTCAGTACACAGACAGATTTTTCTATTTGGATTGAAAATGTAAAACATTTTAATAAAAGTATCGAAGTGTGTAACACATTACTCAATATCTTATCTCATCACCAGAAGAGTTTTATACTGTATGTCAAGTGATAGATTCATCTGAAGTGTAAGAAGCAATTTAAGATATCGCTCATGCGACCAATTGTACAAGTGCCTGTAATTCTCATTCTCACATTTAAGACAATTAATTATACTTTTAAATGAGCAGCTGAGATCTAACAGAGAAGTATGTGCTGAACATTCAATACGCTTCCATTAAAAGTGGCCAATGATGCTTTTTGAAACAATAATCAAATCTAGCATCAACGGTGGTCCTAAGATCCAACATATGCATCTCATTAATCTGCTTTGTGTGTTTTGAAGGCAAACGTTAATGTTCTATATTGCAGACAGACAATCAGCCCTAAACTTCAGGTAGATGACATCAGTGTAGCTTATAATTGGTTCCTTTGATGCTTCTTCATTTCCTCCTGGCTTCAAAGACCACCACCATATGGGCTGTGGCCCAAATAGTACCCTGTTCGCGATATAGTGCACTACTGGTCAAAAGTTGTGCACTATGCAGAAAATAGGGTGCTATTTGGGACACATTCATGGTAGAATAGTGTCCTTGTATTGCTAGAAAAAGAAGCTAAACTGAAAACGGCAAGGCATGGTCCGGAAAAGAACTAGCTCAATCTCATTACGTTTCGATATCTCGCTGGGAAATCAGAAATCAGCAGAAGTCTGTATTGCTCGGCTAATCTGATTTCAGAAAATGAATTTGATGCTTGGAGTTGATGTTTTTGTTTTGTGTGTTGTGTTCTCCAGTCTTTATTCCTACCAGCCAGCTCCCCATTGCAGACTTAATAAAGGGTGCCCAGTGGGCAAAACTGGTTAAAATTAGAGCCCTTTATTGCCCAGAGTTGTGTCAATGAGGTAGTCCATTTTCTATGGGCTAACTATTTTCACGTGGTTTGTGGGCACAGAAAAAGTTGCACCTTCCCAAACCTTTTCCATAGGAACTTTTTGAAAAGCTGTCTAAATTTGTACTCTGTTGGAGATAAATACATTTTGTCATGTGCTAAGTAAATACATTCAATGTGAGGTGACATAACTGAGATGATGGCTGCCTGTCAATAACAAAGTCACATCTTGTAGAGTTCAAATATGCTGCCTGGGTCTGGTCTTAACTTTCCTATAGTTGTTCCACTCTCTGAACTTCCAAAACAGCTTGTTACATTGGTGGAAGCTGTGTTTTGCTGAGAGTTTTAACGACTGTCGAACCTATAGTATGTTTTCTGAAGTTATCACTGGACTTAAATGACGTGGCCCCGGTAGCCTATATGCTAGCCAGGCCTGCTACTAGCCCTACGGAGCTAGAATGTGAAGAGGAGCGTTTGCGCCCTGTTCTTGTGCCATCATCTCCCTCACTGCTAGCTGTCGGACAGGAGAACAGTGCGTATTGGACTGTCCATTTATTCTATGACATCAATACTTAAAGACTTTTACCCGGACTTGGAAAATCTGTTGGACATTTATTTTCACTTCGTGAACGTCTGGGAATTGCACACCTCCTGCCATTCTCTGATGGGCCCAGGCATTCTACAACATGGACATGACTGAGGAGGATCCAAATTGGCTATGTGCTTCTTGCACAAGGGAGGACTGTGCTATCCTTGATTTACCCAAATGCTGGGATTGGGATGGATCTGCATTTTCTCTGTGGGAGTACTTATTACATTTTGTGAGTAGCTGTGTGAAAGTGGAACCGAAGGAGGCCTTAATAATGCAGTGTGCTCGGCCTTGGGCCTGCAGGCTCCATGCGGACCGAGCATGGGATTGTGAGACCATCCTTGTAGACTTTGATGATTTGCGAGAAAGAAGTACAGTGCCTAGTGAGTCTACACACATTTTCTATCTAAAAAAAGATTAAAGACAATTTCCTACAGAGCTACACAACGTGCTCCACATTTTATAAGTGGAAGAAAAAGTATAGAATTAAAAAATAATAATAATAACAAAATTAAAAAGATGTCTAGATTGTGTACTGTGTGTCTTCACACCCCAGAGGTTTTGGTGGGAGCGCCTTTGGCAGCAATTACATGTGTAAATCATTTTTTAATAAGATTCTCTGAACTCTACACAACTCTGAGGGCAACATATATCCATTGTTTTTGTCAAAATTGCTCAAGATCACTACATTTGGTTGGGAGACATTGATGGACAGCAATGTTCATACTTTGTCTCTGATTTTCAATCAGATTTAAGAGTCAAGACTGAGACTCGACCCTTCGGGAACACTCAAGAGCTCTTGGAAAGCCATTCCGGTGCGTCTTTGGCATTATATCTTGTGTTAATATCCCGCTGGAAAATACAATTATATGCCAGGGTTAGGTATTCAGAAGACAGGTTTTCAAAACAAAATGTTACCTGGACTTTGCTCCTTTCATATATATTTTAATCCGGAGAAAATCCCCAGACCCTGCCGATGACAATAATACCCATAATATGATGCTGCCACCATAATATTTGAAAATGCAGGCTAGGTTTGCTCTAAGTGTCCTGGGATTACCCTCAACTACTGGGATCATGTTTAGCGTTCATCCATTGCCTACCAATGGATTTCAGATTATCTTAGTAATATTCACAATCGTAATGTTTTTGGGAAGCTCACCCAAGAAAGACACTTATTAAGAATCCTTGCCATTGCCTTCACCCTGCAATTCCAGTTTTGCATGCTGAAATTATTAGTTTCACTTCTTGTTTTCTACCAACTTCATTATTTCTCTGTTCCTCGCCCGCCTTCTTCACCAATGCTTAACGAGGCCTCATCTGTATTCATTAGTGTGGTGTTGGGAGGTTGCCCAACTCACACATCCCCCTTGCCATACGCCGTTCACCTTCATCTGTTTTGATTAATATGGATAAGTACAGTTAATTTGGTTATTTTACATTCATATATTAATTAGCTGAACTGTGCAACGCCTCAATGACAAATGAAGCACATTTCTCATTTGGTAGACCTTGGATGGGTTGTTCAAGAAGAGAGCGGCGAACAAGGGTCTAATGACAAAGGAGTGACACCTAATTTACATGTGTGATTACTGTGGCGATGGGTTTTTATTGCGGTTGGTATAATGAAGGTTGCACTTGATGAAACAATTCATGGTGGAAAGTCATTCAGTTTCACAGATACAGTTGAAGTCAGAAGTTTACATACACCTTAGCCAAATACATTTAAACTCAGTTTTTCACAATTCCTGACATTTAATCCAAGTAAAAAATAGAATGAAAAAAAGAATGTGAAATGTCAGAATAATAAAGATGTTGATTTTTTTCAGCTTTTATTGCTTTCGTCACATTCCCAGTGGGTCAGAAGTGTACACACTTAATTAGTATTTGGTAGCATTGCCTTTAAATTGTATAACTTGGGTCAAACGTTTTGGGTAGCCTTCCACAAGCTTCTCACAATAAGGTGGGTGAATTTGGACCCATTCCTCCTGACAGAGTTGGTGTAACTGAGTCAGGTTTGTAGGCCTCCTTGCTCGCACATGCTTTGTCAGTTCTGCACACACATTTTCTATGGGATCGAGGTCAGGGCTTTGTGATGGCCACTACAATACCTTGACTTTGTTGTTTTTAAGCCATTTTGCCACAACTTTAGAAGTATGCTTGGGGTCATTGTCCGTTTGGAAGACCCATTTGTGACCGAGCTTTAACTTCCTGACTGATGTCTTGGGATGTTGCTTCAACATATCCACATCATTTTCCCCCCTCATGATGCCATTTAGTTTGCGAAGTGCACCAGTTCCTCCTGCAGCAAAGCACCCCCACAACATGATGCTGACACCACCGAGCTTCACGGTTGGGATGGTGTTCTTCAGCTTGCAAGCATCCTCCTTTTTCCTCCAAACATAATGATGGTCATTATGGCCAAACTATTTTTGTTTCATCAGACTAGAGGACATTTCACCAAATGTCAGATTTTTGTCCCTATGTGCAGTTGCAAACCGTAGTCTGGCTTTTTTTATGGCGGTATTGGAGCAGTGGCTTCTTCCTTGCCGTGCGGCCTTTCAGGTTATGTCAATATAGAACAAGTTTTTCTGTGGATATAGATACTTTTGTACCTGTTTCCTCCAGCATCTTCACAAGGTCCTTTGCTGTAGTTCTGGGATTGATTTGCACTTTTCGCACCAAAGTTCGTTCATCTCTTGGAGACAGAACGCGTCTCCTTCCTGAGCGGTATGACGGCCATGGTGTTTATACTCGCATACTATTGTTTGTACAGATGAACGTTGTACTTGCAGGTGTTTGGAAATTGCTCCCAAGGATGAACCAGACTTGTGGAGGTCTACAAGAGGTTTTGGCTGATTTCTTTGGATTTTCCAATGCTGTTTAGCTAAGAGGCACTGAGTTTGAAGGTAGGCCTTGAAATACATCCACAGGTACACCTCCAATTGACTCAAATGAGGTCAATTAGAAGCTTCTGATAGGCTAAAGCCATGACATCATTTTCTGGAATTTTCCAAGCTGTTTAAAGCACAGTCAACTTAGTGTATGTTAACATCTAACCCACTGGAATTGTGATACAGTGAGAATGAAATAATAAAAGTGAAACAATTGTTGGAAAAATTACTTGTGTCGTGCACAAAGTAGATGTCCTAACCGACTTGCCAAAACTATAGTTTGTTGACAAGCAATTTGTGGAGTGGTTGAAACCTAAGTGTATGTAAACTTCCGACTTCAACTGTATTGCCTACTCACGCCATAATATGGCTTGGTCATAATACCCAATAAGCGCTTGCAGCTTTGTCTCAGTCTGTTGTCTGTACAGTTGACGGAATACTTATTTTCCACCATAATTTGCAAATAAATTCATACAAAATCATACAATGTGATTTTCTGGATTTTTTTTCTCCTTTTGCCTGTCATAGTTGAAGTGTACCTATGATGAAAATTACAGGCCTCATCTTTTTAAGTGGGAGAACTTGCACAATTGGTGGCTGAAAATACTTTTTTGCCCCACTGTACATTCAAAAGACTGCAAAGACATTCATATTGAGGGTTTGCTTGAATTCCAGATGTAATTGATGTTAAATCTCTCAGATTAAAAAATATTTGACCCACTCCCCTCCTTGTAAAATGTAAAAGATGGCAGGTGCAAAATCATGATTTGTCCCAGAAATCTGTAATGCAGTAACCAGCTCACCAGTAGAATTATCCCATAGCCTCCTGACATTTTAACGTTTCATAGTCATAAGAGACTACTGATTCATGACTTTCCTGCATTCCTTTTGTCCAAATATGTAGATTTAAGTTAATGGACAATATTGTTTTGACACCACAAACTGCATATAATCAGAGGTGTGGGCTGGTATCAAAAAGTGAGGTCTTCGTAAGTCAATGTTTGGCATTTCAGTAGAGTGTTTGTGCTTTTATAATCTCCAATCTGTTAAGCGGCCTGAATAAAAAACAAAATTCAACGTAGACATATTGCTGAGCGTTTTGTGAGTGTGGGCAGGTAATAATCGGTTGAAGCAATGCAAATAAAGCCTCTTGACTATATGACCACATTGGTTTGTTTCAATTAATTTAAGGTTAACATGCTGTATTGGCGCCATACTTGATCTGAGATTTTCTTCCAATCAACTGAGACCAGAGTGTGAGAAATGTAGACAGAAAGAGAAGGTACATACATTCAGAAAGTATGCAGACCCCTTTTTCCGTTTTGTTACATCACAGCTTTATTCTAAAATAGGGGATTACATTTTTAAAAATCCTCATTATGTCACACCCTGACCGTAGAAAGCGTTTTTTTGTCTCTATTTTGGTTTGGTCAGGGTGTGATTTGGGCGGGCATTTTATGTTCTATGTTTTTGTATTTCTTTGTTTTGGCCAGGTATGGTTCTCAATCAGGGACAACTGTCATTCGTTGTCTCTGATTGGGAATCATACTTAGGTAGCCTTTTTCCCTTTGTTATTTGTGGGAAGTTAACTTTGTTTGTGGCACTTAGCCCTGTTAGCTTCACGGTCGTTTTGTATTGTTTTGTTGGCGACATTTAAATAGAAGAAAAATGTACGCTCACCAGGCTGCACCTTGGTCCACTTCTTACGACGGCCGTGACAGAACTACCCACCAACAAGGGACCAAGCAGCGTGGTAAGGGGGACTCATGGACAGGAAATCCTGGACGGTAAGGGACCTTGGAGGCAGGCTGGGGAATATCGCCGTCCCGAGGAGGAGCTGGAGGCAGCAAAGGCGGAACAGCGGCGATATGAGGAGGCAAGTCAGCGAAGCAGGCACGAGGCAGCTCCCCCCAAAACATTTGGGAGGCACACGGGGAGATTGGCGGAGTCAGGTTATAGACCTGAGCCAACTCTCCGTGCTTACCGTGAGAGAGAGTGACTAGTCAGGCACCAGGTTATGCGGCTCTGCGCCGTGTGTCTCCAGTGCGCTCTCTGCAAGCTCCCCGCAGTTGCCGTGCTAGAGTTAGCATTCAGCCAGGAGGAATTGTGCGGGCTCAGCGCTCCTGGGTTCCGGTGCGTCTCTTCGGCCCAGGTTATCCTGTGCCAGCACTACGCACGGTATCCCCAGTTCACCAGGAGAACCCAGTGTGGCCTGTTCCAGCTCCCCGCACGTTCGGGCCAAAGTGGGCATGCAGCCAAAAGGAGAGGTGCAAGTGCTAAGCACCAGGGCTCCAGTGCTCCCCCACAGCCCGGTTCGGCCTGTGCCTGCACTCTGGAGGTGCCGGGCTAGAGTGAGCATTCAGCCTGGAAGAGTGGTGCCAAGGCTACGCACCAGAGTTCCAGTGCTCCCCCACAGCCCGGTTCATCCTGTGCCTCCTACAAGGACCAGGTCTCCAGTAGGTCTCGTTCATCCCGTTCCTCCTCCACGGACCAGGTCTCCCCAGCCTGGTGAGTCTGGTGCCTGCTCCACGGGCCAGTCCGGGGCCTCCAGCAAGGATGCCCAGTCCGGGGCCCGCAACGAGGGTCCCCAGTCCAGGCCCCCCACGGATCAGGCCTCCAGTAGGTCTCCCCAGTCTGGTGCCTGCTTCACGGGCCAGTCCGGTGCCTCCAGCAAGGGTACCCAGTCTGGGGCCCGCAGCGAGGGTCCCCGCACCAGAGGCGGTACCAAAGTGGGGTGAGCCAGAGGTGGAGCGGTGTCTACGTCCCGCACCAGAGTCACCACCGCGGATAGATTCCCACCCAGACCCTCCCCTATAGGTTCAGGTTTTGCGGCCAGAGTCTGCACCTTTGATGGGGGGGGGGCAATCGAGGGAGAAAGGCCTTGGTCAGGGAGGTGACCAAGAATCTGTAGATCACTCTGACAGAATTCCAGAGTTCCTCTGTGGAGATGGGAAAACAAGGACAACCATCTCTGCAGCACTCCACCAATCAGGACTTTATAGTAGAGTGTCCAGATGGAAGCCACTCTTCAGTAAAAGGCATAGGACAACCCGCTTGGTGTTTACCAAAAGGCAAGTAAAGGACTCTCGGACCATGAAAAACAAGATCCTCTGGTCTGATGAAACCAAGAGAACTCTTTGGCCTGAAACCTGGCACCATCCCTACGGTGAAGAACGGTGGTGGTAGCATCATGCTGTGGGGATGTTTTCAGCAACAGAGACTGGGAGAGTAGTCAGGGTTGAGGGACTTATGGGCGGAGCAAAGTACAGAGAGATATTTGATGAAAACCTGCTCCACAGCGCTCAGGACCTCAGACTGGGGCAAAAGTTCACATTCCAACAGCACAGCGACCCTAAGCACACAGCCAAGACAATGCAGGAGTGGCTTCAAGTCTCAGAACTCGATCGAACATCTCTGGAGAGACCTGAAATAAGCTTTGCATGGAAGCTCCCCATCGAACCTGACAGAGATTGAGAGGATCTGTAGAGAATAATGGGAGAAACTACCCAAATTTACAGTACTAGGTGTGCCAAGTATGTAGCATCATGCCCAAGACGACCCAAGGCTGTAATCGCTGCCAAAGGTGATTCAACAAAGTATTGCATATAGGGTCTGAATACTTACGGGATTGTGATATTTCCTTTATTTTTAACAATATCTAAAAATCTGTTTTTGTTTTGTCATTATGGGGTATTGTGTGTAGATTGACGAGGGAAAAAACAATTTTGCCAATTTTAGAATGATGCTTTAATGTAACTAAATGTGGATGAAGTCAGTTGGTCTGAATACTTTCCGTATGCCCTGAATATACAGTACCAGTTAAAAGTTTGGACACACCTACTCATTCAAGGTGTTTTTATTTTCTACAATGTAGAATAATAGACAGCAAAACTATGTAGTAACCAAAAAAGTGTTAAACAAATCAAAATATATTTGGATATCCCCCTTTGCCTAATCTTGTCATTCTTTCTACCAGCTTCATGAGGCAATCACCTGGAATGTTTTTCATTTAGCAGGTGTGCCTTGTTAAAACTTATTTGGGATAGGGGGCAGCGTTTTCACTTTTGGATAAATAGCGTGCCCAAATTCAACTTCCTGCTGCTCATCCCCAGAATATAAGGTATGCATATTATTAGTACATTTGGATAGAAAACACTCTGACGTTTCTAAAACGGTTTGAATCATGTCTGTGAGTATAATATAACTTACGTAGCATGCAAAACCCAGAGGACAAAGCATTCAGATATGTTTTCATTGGGAAACTAGATTTCTAAGGGACTTGTTTGCAGTTCCTACCGCTTCCACTGTATGTCACCAGTCTTTATAAATTGGTTGAGATTATTCCTTTGTGTAATGAAGAAGTACGGCCATTTTGAATGTGTGTCATTTGAAGTGTACTTTTTGAGAAGGCGCATGACTAGAAAAGTAGCGTGAGTTTGTCTTCCTGTATTGAACACAGATTGTCCCGTCTACAATTTGATCGATTATTAACGTTTAAAAATACCTAAGTTGTATTACAAAAGTAGTTTGAAATGTTTACAGGTAACTTTTGAGATATTTTGTAGTGAAAAACTAACATTTTTTTCAGAATGGCACAAATTCCCCGATATCAGGGTACTCATGTCAACATGTTGTAGCAAATTGGAAGCTATGTTTTTCTGGATCAAACGAGCCAAATAAATTGACATTTTGGATATATATAGACGGAATTAATCGAACAAAAGGACCATTTGTGATGTTTATGGGACATATTGGAGTGCCAACAAAAAGGTAAAAGGTCGTCAAAAGGTAAGGCATGATTTATATTTTATTTCTGCGTTTTGTGTGGTGCCTGCAGGGATGACATTTGCTACTCTCTTTGTTTACTGTTGTGCTATCATCAGATAATAGCATCTTATGCTTTTGCCAAAAAGCCTTTTTGAAATCTGACATGTTGCCTGGATTCACAACGAGTGTAGCTTTAATTTGGTATCTTACATGTTTGATTTTTATAGTATTTTATTTGAATTTGGTGCTTTGCATTTTCCCTGGCTATTGGCCAAGTGGAACCCGACTGTCCCGCCTATCCCAGAGAAGTTTTAGGAGTACATTTGTGGAATTTCTTTCCTTAAAACTTCAGGATTGGTATCCCTTCCAGGGCCCGGTTGAGCTAACATAGGCTAATGCAATTAGCATGAGTTTGTAAGTAACAAGAAAATTTCCCAGGACATAGAAATATCTGATATTGGCAGAAAATTTAAAATCTTGTTAATCTAACAGCACTGTCCAATTTACAGTACCTATTACAGTGAAAGAATACCATGCTATAGTTTGAGGATAGTGCACAATTTTGAACATAAAAAGTTATTAAAAAACAAAAATTAACATATGCAATGGTTCATTGGATCAGTCTAAAACTTTGCACATAAACTCCTCCCATCTAGTGGCCAAAATATCGAATGCACCTGGGCTGGAATAATACATTATGGCCTTTCTCTTGCATGTCAAATATGATGGTACAAAACAAATACAAAAGAATGGTGTAACGGCTGTTTATAGAAGAGGACCAAGGTGCAGTGTGGTAAGTGTTCATGATTTATTAATAGAAGTGAACACTGAATAACAAAAACAACAAAGAGAACGAATGAAACAGTTCTGTCTGGGGCAGACACAAAAGCAGAAAACAACTACCCACAAAACACAGGTGGGAAAAGGCTACCTAAGTATGGTTCTCAATCAGAGACAATGATAGACAGCTGCCTCCGATTGAGGACCACACCCGGCCAAACACACAGAAATAGAGAACACAAAACATAGAATGCCCACCCCAACTCACGCCCTGACCAAACCAAAATAGAGACATAAAAATTATCTAAGGTCAGGGCGTGACAGTACCCCCCCCCCCCCCCCCCCCAAAGGTGCGGACTCCGGCCGCAAAACCTAAATCTATAGGGGAGGGTCTGGGTGGACATCTATCCGCGGTGGCGGATCTGGTGCGGGACGTGGGGACCCTCACAGTGGCTGGGAAGACACACAGGAGACCTGGGTCTGTGAACAGGCACAGGACTCACCAGGCTGGGGAGACATAAAGGTGGCCTCATCCTTGGCCGAGGCACCGGACACACTGGGCCGTGGAGACGCATTGGCGGTCTGGAGCGCAGAGCTGGCCCCAACCGTTCTGGCTGGATGCCAGCTTCCACCCGGCAAATGTGGGAATTTTTTGGGGGGGCTGCCTCTCGGGCTTCCTTGCCAGCCGCGTTCCCTCATACCGCTGGTTCCCTTCTACTGCTGCCTCCGCTCTCCTGGCTGCCTCCACCTGTTCCCATGGGAGGAGATCCCTTCCAGCCAGGATCTCCTTCCATGTGTAGGATCCCTTGCCCTCCAGAATGTCCTCCCATGTCCAGTCCTCTCTTCCACGCTGCTTGGTCCTTTGGTGGTGGGTAGTTCTGTTACGGTCATTGTTGCATGAAGAAGTGGACCAAAGTGCAGCGTGGAAAGTGTTCATGAGTTATTAATAGAACTGAACACTGAATAACAAAAAAGAGAACGAACAAAACCTAAACAGTCCTGTCTGATGCAGACTGCACCTGCCTCTGATTGAGAACCACACCCGGCCAAACACACAGAAATAGAACACAAAACATAGAATGCCCACCCCAACTCACGCCCTGACCAAACCAAAATAGAGACATATAAAGGATCTCTAAGGTCAGGGCGTGACAAATTGTTTTTTTCTTTGTATTATCTTTTACCAGATTTATTGTGTTATATTCACCTACATTCTTTTTTCATTTACACAAAGTTCAAAGCGTTTCCTTTCAAATGGTACCAAGAATATGCATATCCTTGCTTCAGAGACTGAGCTAAATGCAGTTAGATTTGAGTATGTCATTTCAGGAGAAAATTGGAAAAAAAGGGGCAGATCCTTAATGCGTTTGAGCCAATTTTGACAAGGTAGGGGTGGTATACAGAAGATAGCCTTATTGCTGCAAAGAAACCACTACTAAAGGACACCAATAATAAGAAGAGACTTGCTTGGGACAAGAAACACGAGCAATGGACATTAGACCAGTGGAAATCTGGCCTTTGGTCTGATGAGCCCAAATGTGAGAATTTTGGTTCCAACCGCCATGTCTTGTGAGACTCCAAGTAGGTGACCGGATAATCTCTGCATTGTGTGGTTCCCTCCGTGATGCATGGAGAAGGAGGTGTGATGGTGTGGGGGTGCTTTGCTGGTGACACTGTCTGTGATTTATTTAGAATTCAAAGCACACTTAACCAGCATGGCTACCACAGCATTCTGCAGCGATACGCCTTCCCATCTGGTTTGCGCTTAGTGGGACTGTCATTTGTTTTTCAACAGGACAATGACCCAACATACCACCAGGCAGTGTAAGGCAGTGCCTGTTTGACCAAGAAGGAGAGTGATGGAGTGCTCCATCAGATGACCTGGCCTGCACAATCAACAGACCTCAAGCCAATTGAGATGGTTTGGGATGAGTTGGACAGCACAGTGAAGGAAAAGTAGCCAACAAGTGCTCAGCATATGTTGGAACTGTCACACCTTGATCTGTTTCACCTGTCTTTGTGGGCCAGTTGCACAACTCCATCTCCTTCCAAGGAGGCTCCATTGGTAGGCACTAGGTATTGCTTCATGGTCATATGGAGGGGGTCGTTGGCTGAGCGCCATGACTAGGCATGGGACATGCTGCTGGAGCAATTCCGCGGGTTGTCTGGAGGGGTAGCCTGCCACGGTGGAAACCCCACCGCCCCTCAGTAACTCGGCGGTTAGCAGCGCTGCCCCACCGGGCCACTCCACCTTCCCAGGATTCCCATTTAACTCCCCCGGAACGCTTTAACTTCTTCGATATAGGGGGCGCTCTTTTAATTTTTGGATGAAAAATGTTCCCGTTTTAAACAAGATATTTTGTCACGAAAAGATGCTCGACTATGCATATAATTGACAGCTTTGGAAAGAAAACACTGACGTTTCCAAAACTGCAAAGATATTGTCTGTGAGTGCCACAGAACTGATGTTACAGGAAAAACCCAGATAAAAATACAATCAGGAAGTGCCGCATTTTTTGAAACCGCCTCATGGCAATGACTCCTTATATGGCTGTGGAGGAGCTAGGAGTCAGCTTACCTTTTCCACGTTTTCCCCAAGGTGTCTGCAGCATTGTGACGAATATGTAGGCATATCATTGGAAGATTGACCATAAGAGACTACATTTACCAGGTGGTCGCTTGGTGTCCTCCGTCGCAATTATTGCGCAATTATATCTCCAGCTGCAGTATTTTTCCGTTTGCCTCTGATGACAAACCGACTGCCAGGAATGATTTTTCATCGAATAGAATTGTGGAAAACACCTTGAGAATTGATTCTAAACAACGTTTGCCATGTTTCTGTCGATATTATGGAGCTAATTTGGAAAAAAGTTTGGCGTTGTAAGTGACTGCATTTTCATTTTTTTTTCTTGGCCAAACGTGATGAACAAAACGGAGCTATTTCTCTTACACAAATAATCTTTTTGGAAAAAATGAACATTTGTTATCTAACTGAGAGTCTCGTCATTGAAAACATCCGAAGTTCTTCAAAGGTAAATTGTTTTATTTGAATGCTTTTCTTGTTTTTGTGAAAATGTTGCCTGCTGAATGCTAGGCTTAATGCTATGCTAGGCTATCAATACTCTTACACAAATGCTTGTGTAGCTTTTGTTAAAGCATATTTTGAAAATCTGAGATGACAGTGTTGTTAACAAAAGGCTAAGCTTGTGTTTCAATATATTTATTTCATTTCATTTGCGATTTTCATGAATAGGAAACGTTGCGTTATGGTAATGAGCTTGAGGCTTTGATTACGCTCCCGGATACGGGATTGCTCAACGCTAGAGGTTAATGGATAGCCAAGCACCTGTCAGGCATTTTTAGCTCAGTGTGCCCTCATTTTTGAGCTTCAGCCCTCCTCCTTCCCCTCGTAACGCTCCAAGATAGCCTACCTCATCACTGATGTCTGGGAGGGCTCTCACCTGGGCTACCACCGTATGCGAACAACAGCCGGAAGGGTTGGTGGGAGAGGTGAGGAAGGTTTTTGATGCCTGTTCTCCGCGAGAGAAGCTGCCCGGAAGCTAATCCAGCTCCGGCAGTATGCCTGCAGAGTGGGTGACTATGCGGTGGATTTCCACACGTTGGCTGCGGAGATTGCGTGGAACCAGGAAATACTGTTTGACATGTTCCTGCACGGTGTCTCGGAGGAGGTTACGGACGAGCTTGCTGTTATCCACGGATCTTAACTCCCTCATCACTTTGACCATCCGCGTAAATGGGCGATTGCGGAAAAACGGATGGAGAGGAAATTCAATTTTGCCCGCACGTCCAGGGATTCCACCTCGCCTCCGAGTCATCCCGGAAGTCCCCGATGGTCCCATTGCCGAGAGCACCCGAGGTTTCCCGACCTTCCTCGAGAGTCACCGAAGACCCCCTAGTCACTGTTTCCTGAGCCTATGCAACGAGGCAGAGCTGGGCTGTCGCCAGCGGCACGGCAACACAGGCTCAACATAAGGAGCTGTCTATATTGTGGGACGTTTGGTCAGTTTGTGTCCTCTTCCCGAGTAAAAGACCAGGCTCATATGGTACTCTGGTGGGCCATATGGAGCACTTTTCTGCTTCCCTTACTCACACCCCTTTTTATGTTATTCTGCTGTGGGGAAACCATCTGTCATCCGTCCCTCTTACTCTCCCACTGGCGCATGTTTCTTCTTCATGGTGAAAAAGGACAAGACCCTGCACCTCTGCATTGACTACCGGGTACTCAATTACATTACTGTGAAGAAACGTTATCCGCTAATAATCATTTCCTCGGCCTTCGAGCGGCTCCAGGGGCCAACTGTTTTCCCCAAGTTGGATCTTCAAAACGACTACTACCTGGTGCAGATACAAGAGGGGGATGAATGGAAGACCGCCTTCAAAATGGCCAGAGGCCACTAAGAATATAAGGTCATGCCCTTTGGCCTCACCCTGCTGTGTTCCAGGCTCTGGTGAATGATGTTCTCCACGAAATACTGAACCGGTTCATCTTAGTCTACATTCATGACATCCTCGTCTTCTCCCACTCCCCCCAAGAACATACTGGTCAGTTCCTGGATGGGAGACCAGATGCTGCTGGAAGTGGTGTTGGAGGGCCAGTAGGAGGCACTCTTTCCTCTGTTCTAAAATAAATATCCCAACACTGCCCTGTGTAGGGTGCCGTCTTTCGGATGGGACGTTAAACGGGTGTCCTGACTCTCTGAGGTCATTATCGTAAGAGTAGGGGTGTTAAATTCCCAATCTGACTCTCAAAAAACTATCACGGTCACCTAATAATCCCCAGTTTACAATTGTCTCATTCATCCCCCTCCTCTCCCCTTTAACTATTCCCCAGGTCGTTGCTGCAAATGAGAATGTGTTCTCAGGCAATTTACCTGGTAAAATAATGAATGAATAAGGAGCAAGCCTTTTGAAATATCTTGGCGAAGTTCATAGGCAACTTTTGAAATATTTTGTAGTGACATTGCGTTTTTTGGAAGCTGTTTTTTTCTGGATCAAACGCGCTTTATAAATTGACATTTTGATATATATGGATGGAATTAATCTAATAAAAGGACCAATTGTGATGTTTATGGGACATATTGGAGTGCCAACAAAAGAAGCTTGTCAAAGGTAATGCATAATTTATATTTTATTTCTGTGTTTTGTGTAGCGCCTGCAAGGTTGAAATATGCTATCCTCTTTGTTTACTATTGTGCTATCATCAGATAATCGCTTCTTATGCTTTTGCCGAAAAGCCTTTTAAAAATCTAACATGTTGGCTGGATTCACATCGAGTGTAGCTTTAATTGAGTATCTTACATGTGTGATTTAATGAAAGTTTGATTTTTATATCATTTTTTTTATTTGCCATGATGCATTTTCCCTGTTTTTTGCCCAAGTGGGACGCAACCGTCCCCTATACCATAAGAAGTGAATAGGAAGCCAGTGTAGAGCGGCTAGCACTGGAGTAAAATTTTAATATTTTTCAGTTCTAGTCAAGATTCTAGTAGCCGTGTTTAGCACTAACTGAAGTTGATTTAGTGCTTTATCCGGGTAACCGGAAAGTAGAACATTGCAGTAGTCTAACCTAGAAGTGACAAAAGCATGGATTCAGGCAGAAAGGTTCTGATTTTTGCAATATTACGTAGATGGAAAAAAGCTGTCCTTGAAACAGTCTTGATATGTTCATCAAAAGAGAGATCAGGGTCCAGAGTAACGCCGTGGTCCTTCACAGTTTTATTTGAGATGATTGTACAAACATCAAGATTAATTGTCAATTTCAACAAAAGATCTCTTTGTTTCTTGGGACCTAGAACAACCATCTCTGTTTTGTCTGAGTTTAAAAGTAGAACATTTGCAGCCATCCTTATGTCTGAAACACAGGCTTCCAGCAAGGGCAATTTTGGGGCTTCACCATGTTTCATCGAAATGCACAGCTGTGTGTCATCCGCATAGCAGTGAAAGTTAACATTATGTTTCCGAGAGACATCACCAAGAGGTAAAATATATAGTGAAAACAATAGTGGTCCTTAAACGGAACCTTGAGGAACACTGAAATTTACAGTTGATTTGTCAGAGGAAAAACTATCCACAGAGACAAACTGATATCTTTCCGACAGATAAGATCTAAACCAGGCCAGAACTTGTCCGTGTAGACCAATCTGGGTTTCCAATCTCTCCAAAAGAATGTGGTGATCGAAAGCAGGTCTAGGAGCACGAGGACAGATGCAGAGCCTCGGTCTGACGCCATTAAAAGGTAATTTACCACCTTCACAAGTGCAGTCTCAGTGCTATGATGGGGTCTAAAACCAGACTGAAAAGTTTTGTATACATTGTTTGTCTTCAGGAAGGCGGTGAGTTGCTGCGCAAAAGCTTTTTCTAACATTTTTGAGAGGAATGGGAGATTCGATATAGACCGATAGTTTTTTATATTTTCTGGGTCAAGGTTTGGCTTTTTAAAGAGAGGCTTTATTACTGCCACTTTTAGTGAGTTTGGTACACATCCGGTGGATAGAGAGCCATTTATTATGTTCAACATAGTAGGGCCAAGCACAGGAAGTAGCTCTTTCAGAAGTTTAGTTGGAATAGGGTCCAGTATGCCGCTTGAAGGTTTAGAGGCCATGATTCTTTTCATAATTGTTTTCAAGAGCTATAGTATTTAAAAACGTGACTGTCTCCCTTGATCCTAGTTCCTGGCAGAGTTGTGCAGACTCAGGACAACTGAGCTTTGGAGGAATACGCAGATTTAAAGAGGAGTCCATAATTTGTTTTCTAATGATCATGATAAGTTCTTGAATTTATCAGTGCTGAAGTGAAATCCATCCTCTCTTGGGGAATGCTGCTTTTTAGTTAGCTTTGTGACAGTATCAAAAATACATTTATGATTTTTCTTATTTTCCTCAATTAAGTTGAAATAATAGGATGATCGAGCAGCAGTGAGGGCTCTTCGATACTGCACGGTACTGTCTTTCCAAGCTAGTCGGAAGACTTCCAGTTTGGTGTAGAGCCATTTCCGTTCCAATTTTCTGGGAGCTTGCTTCAGAGTCAAGCCGAATGCCTAAGCTGGGGTATAGGGAAACAGGTCCGGGAGAAGCAACCCAATCCTGGGGGGCCCAGATAACAGGGTGTTTGTGCCTGACACTGTCCACTCAGCGGTCCTGGAGTGGGCCCATTCCCCCAGGCTTGCCTGTCAACCGGGCTCTCGTCTGACCCTTGGCTTCATGTGACAATGCTTTTGTTGGCCTACTATGGTTCTTGATGTTTAGGGCAACACTGCCATCCTGACTGTGGTCGACCGTTTTCCAAAGCACGTCTTCCGGATCCACGGACTCCCAATGGACGTGGTCACCGACCGGGGTCCGCAGTTCTCATCCCAGTACTGGAAGTCATTCTGCATGCTCATTGGGTCGTCGGCCACCCTGTCCTCTGGATTCCACCCCCAGTCCAACGGCCAGTTGGAGCGAGCCAACCAGGACTTAGAGACTACTCTTCGCTGCCTAGTCTCTGCCAACCCTACCACCTGGAGTCAGCAACTGGTATGGGTTGAGTACGCTCGCAACACCCTTCCCTTCCTCTGCCACTGGTCTCTTGCCCTTCGAGTGTTCCTTGGGATATCAGCCTCCACTCTTCCCCGAGCAAGAGAATGAAGTCAGCAACCCCGCTGCCCAGATGTTCATCCACCGCTGTCGCCATACCTGGAAGAGAGCCCGGGCCCCTCTGTTGAAGACAAGGTATAGGTGACAAGCGGATCGCCACCGAACCCCTGCTCCATGCTATCGGCTCGGGCAGAGGGTATGGCTCTCCACCCGGGACCTGCCCCTCTGGGTGGAATCCCGTAAACTTTCCCCCCATTTCATTGGCCCATTCCCTATCACTAGAGTCATTAGCCCCACTGCTGTTTGTCTTTTGTTACCCCGTACCCTCTGTTTTCACCCTACTTTCAATGTGTCTAGGATTAAGCCAGTGTCTCACAGCCCTTTGTCTTCTGTTTCCAGGCCCACCCCTCCTCCCCGTGTCATCGATGGCTATCCGGCGTACACAGTGAGAAGCCTCCTGAGTGATCGACCACAGGGCAAGGGTTTCCAGTACCTGGTCGACTGGGAGGGTTATGGCCCAGACAAGAAGTGTTGGGTCCCCGCTAGAGACATCCTGGACCCAGCCCTCATCGCCGACTTCCACCGCCGGCACCCCGGTCAACCAATTATGTGCCCAGGCGCCCCTAGGGGGGGTACTGTCACACCCTGATCTGTTTCACCTGTCTTTGTGATTGTCTCCACCCCCCTTCAGGTGTCACCCATCTTCCCCATTATCCCCTGTGTATTTATACATGTGTTCTCCGTTTGTCTGTTGCCAGTTCGTCTTGTTTGTCAAGTCAACCAGCGTTTCTGTGTCTCAGCTCCTGCTTTTCCCAGTCTCGCTTTTTCTCGCCCTCCAGGTTTTGACCGTTGCCTGTCCTGACTCTGAGCCCGGCTGCCTGACCACTCTGCCTACCCTGAACTTGCCTGCCGTCCAGTACCGTTGCCCCACCTCTGGTTTACTGACCCCTGCCTGCCTTGACCCGTCTATTGCCTGCCTCGGTTGGATTATTATTAAACCATTGTTAATTCGACGTTGTCTGCATCTGGGTCTTACGTTCATACCTGATAGGAACTCCTTCAAGACTGTTGGAAAAGCATTCTAGGTGAAGCTGGTTGAGAGAATGCCAAGCGTGTGCAAAGCTGTCATCAAGGCAAAGAGTGGCTACTTTGAAGAATCTAAAATATAATTTGATTGTTTTAACACTTTTTTGGTTATTTCATAGTTTTGATGTCTTCACTTTTATTCTACAATGTAGAAAATAGTAAGAATAAAGAAAAACCCTTGAATGTGTAGGTGTGTCAAGTCATTGAATAGTCTTTCCACTCCTGCGTTGTTTCCGATAGATTTATGTATCCTTTTCAAAACAAATCAGGATAACATCCCTCATCTTGACAGCACATGGCATACTGGAGACTTTCAAATGACTTTGATCCAGATGGCCTCTTCTCCCTCTGCCTGTTGGTTGCGAGGGGCCTCACAAATCTCATTGTATTAACTGTCACTGGGCTCAGAAAGAAGAGGATGGAGTGTCCAATGCCTTTTTATGTACTCACTCACTGGGTGAGTACATAAAAAAGCCACATGCTGGAAGAAACTATCAGGTTTTGTGTACCTGGCATGTAATTGTTTAGAAGCTGTCTCATGGTATTGATTTAGTGTAGTTTTTTCTTTGGCTTGACATAGTATTACAATATAAATGAGAATATTAGGACATTACATCTGTTATCAGGCAGATCCAACTGAGTTACAATATCAAAATAATGTGCTAGATTTAACTTAAAACAAATAGCTGGTTTCTGGCAAGACTGTTTTATATATTTAAAAGTAGGGCTACTGTGGATGACTTCATTACTCAGTTGATGAAGTGATCCATGTCTGGCTTTCTTATTTTCCCCCATTTGCCCCCAATTGTCTGGGCATATCTGTAAACAAGCATACTGCTAAAAATTTGATCTTAATTTCCTTTAATGGGAATTTATTCAGAAGATACTCCCGGTATGGTAAACAAAAACACATCAATAATGAATTGGATTAGTCCATTAATAAGGTTATGTTTTATTCATCTACTTTTGGGTGGGGGAGGAGACCCGGAAGGAAATG